>NC_081343.1:46081382-46281168 GCF_029784015.1 Lycium ferocissimum
ATCACATTTGTGTAGAAACTTATCTCAAGTGTAGAATAGCTTTTACGTTACTACTATGTGCTATCATAATATCACAATCCCTTCATCTTCTCTTCAATTCAGTAACTCAATTCCCCGTGATGAACAAATTAAATACATGCTTATCAAATGAAAATAGAGGGGAAACTTAGCTGCAAGTGAAAATTTAAAGGAAAACAAAGCTATTGAATAAGAAATTGTGAACTTTATAGTGGTTAAATCTTGAATTCGAGTCCTCAAGTAAATTATCTCTTATCATATCCTAAAGAACAACATAATTGAATAGATATTTTTATAAATAGAGGTCAACCACCTATTTTGTTATCAGTCTTACAAGTATTTTATTTCCTTCTATAGGTAGAGAAGTCGTTATATATCCTTTTGATATTCACAAAAAGTTCTTCTTTTTCCTTTTCTTTGGTTTACATGTCTCCTAACCTAGAGGAAGAAAAAGTAAATGGGGAAAAATAAAAATAAAAATTGGAATATTGGGTTAATTCTCAAGAAAAGATTAAGTAGAAGATGAGAAAAATAATGTAAATCGACGTGATTAGAAGAAAATAACATAAAATCGGTATAATTATCTGGTACAAGAACGAAATTCATCGGATGTGACGTAAAGAATCAAAAGAAATTTCGATGGTAAAGTTTTTTTAGTAAAAGAAGACAGTGTGGGGTCAAAAGAAATGTTAAATCAAAGAAAGATTCTTGCCCTCGGTTGTAAGGTTTGAAGCATATACTAGCCTATCCTCTTGGCAGGGTAGATATTGGATTGAGACTTTGCAGCTTTAGTTGGGACCTGGGCTGAGGTTTATGGGTAGCATGTACTTTGTATTATTTGCAAGTTCGTTACTAGGACTATATATGCCCCCTACGACATAATATATATTCTAGTGTCCTATAGTTGTGTTCCCATGTTACCTATAATTGCCTACAAATTTGTAAATCTATTCGACTCCTTCAGCTTTTGAGGAAGGGATGATTCAGCTTTGATGTTTATATTGAGATCCCAAGCTACAAAAGGCAAAGAAAAAAGAACAGGAAATAAGAAAAAAAATTGATGAAAACGATATTGATGAGCTGAAAGGAAAGTTGGATTGAAACACATAAAAAGATCAAGTGACACTCGAGAAAGATGCTAAAAAGCACCCTCTATATTTTATGTCTTTTAAGAATTTTGCGATTTTTTTTTAAAAAGGGAAAGAGAGAGATATCTAACTGCTTTAATATTAAAGACATTTCCTTAAAATGTTTATTTATCTCTTGCTAAATGTATTACTCAATCACTAACACTCGACTGTCTATTTATATCGTGTTGTGTTAGTAATTAAGACAAACATTTATTTATAGTTGAGGGGAGGGAGAGGGGGGAGACTGTCTATTATTTATAATAGAGGGGAATTTAATTTTAAAGTAAAGTTGAGGGGTGTAAATGATTTTCACCCATTGAAATATAGATCTGAAGAAGAAATTAATGGTGACTTATTTTGAGGCACATTTATTTTGTCAAGACGACTAATGCGTGAAACCAAAAGAAGTATTAGACAACTTCACACAAATAATAATGAGATCGCCAGAAAAAATTACCATAATTATAGCAATCGCTATCAAATCACTGTATTTATCCCAATAAGTAACGTAAGTGGTCATTTATTTTGACTCTCTAGTGACATAACCTGGCCTCGTTGCGTTGAAAGTCACTCCTAGTTCTTTAATTGAAAACCTGTCATTAAAATGAGTAAAAAAAGAATGGGAATCAAGAGTATTGAAAACTACAAATTAACTCTATTACATAAGAAGAGAATGTTGCAGTGCTTTTCTTTTTACCATATAATAGCATTTGCATCATGAAAAATGAAGTTAAACTAATTAATTTCTAAATTAAATTGTTAGTCGAACTGTCGATGTATCTTGGACAGTTAGGAACTATCCAATCATGCCATGACCGATTGCAATTGGAGGAGTTTGAAATTTTCAATCTCAAAATAGACAAATTAGAGACATGTTCGCAAGTACATGGACGCCTAAACTCCAACAATCAATCTAATAATAAAGAAACTCGAAAAAGAATCATAACTATTTTTAAAAAAAAACAGAGGAATTATTTCAATATCTTATATATCTTATACTTAGTAGTATAAAAAGTAGGGGCGGATTTAGTCATGGCCGGGGTGTTTCACCGAAACACCTTTAAAAAATTACAAATATATTTAGGGTAAAATTTTCTCGTTGTATATATATTAACTTTTCAACACTCGAACAAATCTGTAAAAGATTAAGTGGTGGAGTTGTTTTTCCGAACACCCTAGGTGGAAATCCTAGATCCGCCACTGATAAAAAGAACATCCTCAACGTAGTGTACGTGGAAATTAGAGTGAATATGATTCGTCATACATATATATGGATCAGGACTCCTCAAGTCCTCCCAAAATTTGAATTTATTGGGAAAAAAATTGTAAAAAAGAATATGTTACGTGAGTGGAAGTTTAAGATTTGTAAACCTCAATTGGAGTGCACCTTTAAACCACAACTTCAACTTGAACTTTTTTTCCCCAGTCTATATTTAAATTTGTAACAAACAAATGCCAATCTACCAGCCTAAACGTTTTTATTTGCAAGTGAAATCTCACATAAATACCACTTAGTTATTTTTTGAAACAGAAATACCACTTAGTTATTTCGTGGGTGAGGTTAATGTTAGACTGGTAGGTGAAAATGAAAAATGTTTGTTATCGATATTTATAGGAGCATAATCTAACCCTTAAGTAGATTAAAAGAAGACAATACTATTGATTTCCTTCACTCCCAAATATGTAAGTCCTTTTTTGCTTTTATCTATCTATGTAATTTTGGGAGTTTACAAACATTTGCGCTCTCCAAGTGAAAACCTGGAAAAAATTTCTCAATAGAAGACATAAATTTTCCAGATCTTAATAAAATTAATTTCGAGGAATTGAACTATTTACTATTTAGACTATCCAGCTTGTCATGGTACTTCAATAATACTAGGTATAGCCTGTGAGAGCTTACAAATACTCCCTACCTTGGTCTTTGACAGTTCAAAATCATCATCTATAGTTCAAAGCTTCATTGCCCTTTTACTCTGTTCATCTTAATAGTGACATATGAATAAGTACATGCCATGTAAAGTAAAGGTCATGTGAGTCACTGTTGCTCTCTTTGGTTCACTAAGATGCATAGACCCCATGAAAATTCAGTAGCTATATTTTTCAAGAAATTAAACTTTCCAAATTTTGCATATTATCAAAACCCCAAGTCTTGGTTTATTATCACTTCTCATCGACTAAAAGTTACTAACAAACAACATATGATCGTCGACTTGTAATCAAACGTTCGTCCGATAACATTATCAATCATATAAATCTTTGCTTTAGGCCTGTTATATTTCCATATATTGAGTTTTCTCTTAACTTCTTTTGTCACTATATCACAAGTTTTTGTTTTTATATAAAAACATGGTGACAAATCTTTAATTAGTATTTAAAATGTTCCAATTTGCTTTTATTATCTACAAAGATTAGTAACAATTTCTTAAAGGAAATGAATGTGACATGAACATCCGAGTGAAACACTGTTAGATTGCCGGCAATGCCGGCTTGAGAAACCTTGATACCAAATGGAGAGAAATGAATGGATTGGGTTTTGGGGCAAAATAAAAATACAATAATTGTTAGGGGAATTAAATAAGCTCACGAGAATTTCCCAATATCTACTACTTAGCCAGCAATGTCATTAAACCATTTATTTATTTTTAGGTATATGAAAGGTGTGACTATTAGAAGGAGGCAGGCCATGACTAGGCAAAAACCAATAGTACCCACAACTAAAAGTGGGATATATATACCATAAGAAGTCAAAGTTATAGTGCTTTTGTATTTAAGACAAACATGAGAAAGTTGGGAGCATAACTTTTCATTCATTTTGATTACTAAGTCAATATTTAATGCAATACGAATTTGCTTTAGCATTAAATATTTTATTGGCAATTTCATTTGTAGGCCAGCCAATCTTTATTTTAAATATTGTACAAAAGTTGAAAGACAATCCAATTTTCATTATGGCTGCCTGCTTAGACTAATTATTCTTGATTTCTTTCACTATTTTTTGCATTATAGTCCATAATCGACACACAGGTTTGACGCGTTTGATTTTAGGGGATTAAATCACAATCACGTATAATACAACTCTATCATTATATGCCTCCAAGAAGTTATAACTCAAGAAATAACTCATGAAACTACACATTAACTGTTACTATTAAAAAATCAATTAAGTTCCACCCCGTAAATACGAAACAGACAACATTAATTGTTATCAATTAGAATAGAGAGCAGACGGAAATACATAAAACTAAAGAGTGAAAAACCAGTACAAAATAATCTTTAACCCAATTTTACATGAATGAAGGCCACTAATGAGGCAGAATCCTTCACTTAGCCACACTTACAGAGAGCAGAAATAGGGTAGCGGACATATTGGCTAAAGAAGGAGCAAGGACTAAATTCTCTGGTGACATAGTTCACTTGACGATTCCTCTGTTTGCTGTTGATGTATTTATAGCAGACAACAAACTGCTTTTGCTAGAAACGTTACGGCTTGTAATAGTAACAGTAAGCTTGACTCCATTATCTAAACTCATTCGGTTTATAGCGAAATCCTGTATTTTGTTATGATGCATAGAATTTAATATATTAAGTCTTTTATCACAAAAAAAAAAAAAAAAAAGAAACTCTTGAGGCGAAAGCCTCCGCGTCTACCCAGGAGACTTCTAGTATATAGGACTTGATTGTTTTGCATTTCCCTCCAGTAAAACCGCATATTTTACTGGTAAAATATTAAGACATTTTACGTACGTAATGACAGTGTCCACAAAAAGATGTGTGTTTAGCCAGTTATTTTAGTAGATCAATGTGTGTTATAAGAGGAAAAAAGAGGGAACACTGTCGGTATGGCTCTTTTACAATTGAAGATTTGGATCCACCATGTGCCTTTACTGAAAGCGTTTGTTGGGAGTTCTTATGATTTTGAGGAGAGCGCAACCAAATCCAAAAGTGACTGTCTTTTCTCTTTTCTTGTTTTTTACTTTTTAACTGATAGGTGATGTCAACTCATTATGATTGAATCCTAATTTAATCAATTGTAATGAATATGGATTATGACTCTGCTAAGCATTTCAACAAAATTAGTGCATTAATTTCAGAAGAACGTGGGAGTTTAATGCGCAAGCATGTTTTTCCTCTCAAAAAGTCCACTCTCAATCATTTCCATTATTTGCAAAGAATTGTTATCCAATTTATTCTACAAGGAATGGCAATGCAGCCCAAACCAAAAAGAGGCTGTAGCCCAATACTAGCAATGGGTCTCTATTCTAATATTTCATTTCACGCTAACAGCAAAACAATGGCGCTGTCAAAGCCTTGCTCAATTTCATTATTATCTTGTTATAAACTGAAATATTGTTTATATGAGGTGTGCTAGACATATTAAAGAAATCCCAATGAAAATAAAAGACACAATTCAAGCTCATCAAATCTTCAGCTGAGTATACTTACTAGCTCGTTTTGTATACTTATTAGCTCGTTTTGGTAAGAACCAGAATATATACACCAGCACGATGCAAAACCAAAGTCAAGAGTCAAGACTTCATTTTCTAATGAGTGTCATTTACTAGAAAATGAATCCACAACACTACCAAAGCTGTCAAACTTGGAACTCAGCACAAACCAACAGATTGAAAAAAAATAAAAATAAGGGAAGCCTTGGCACAACTGTAACAGCCGACTTCGTGTATCACATATTCAAGCTATAGAAATAGCCTCTTGTAGAAATAAAAGGTAAGTCTACATAAAATAAACCCACTATGGTCCGATCCATCCCTAGATTTCGGGCATAGTGGGAGCTTAGTTGTAACGAGTGACCCTTTTTTTAGAATGCAAAAACAAATTCAAGATACTAGATTTTCCAAAGATTGCATTTATGAGTAAGTGCATCCACAATACTATCACACCACATCAATTGCTATAATTTCAAAATTGCATAACTAAAGACGGATCTGGACTTAAAGAAATTGTGGTAGACAATTAAAGAGGTGTGCTAGACTCTTCACCACTTCCCTTGCTATAAAATGCAAATTGTTAGTCCACTCATAAAAGGTGTGCTGGACACAACTAGAGAAATTCCAATGGAAATGTAAGAACAATTCTAGCTCATCAAATCTTCCATGATAAGCACACACATTCTCTTGGTTTAGTAAAGAATCACAATTTATACCAACAAAATGCAAAACGTGTCATTTTCCTTGCTATAAATGACAACATTGCTAAATCACTTGTAAAGGGTGTGCTAGACACCATTAAAAAAACTCAAATGAAAATTTAATAAGACACAATTCAAGCTCATCAAAATCTTCGTGTGAGCATACATATTACTATATTATCAAGAAATAAGTCACACCAAAAAGAGCAAAACCTGCTTGTAAAACCTTATCATTTTTCTAGTTATAAATGACAATATTGCTAAATAACTTGTAATGAAGGTGCTAGACACAATTAAAGAAACTCAAATGAAAATGTAAAAAGCCAATTCAAGCTCATCAAAATCTTCTTGTGAGCATACATGTTCTCTAGTTTTGATAAGAAAGACCTCACACCAATAAAAGAGCAAAACCACATCAAGATTCTTGATTTTCCAATGATTTCCATTTATGAGGAAGTGCATCCACAACACAATTAGAGCAATTCCAATGGAAAAATAAGAACAATTCTAGCTCATAAAATCTTCAATGATGAGCACACGCATTCTCTTGTTTTAGAAAAGAATCAAAATTTATACTAACAAAGTGCAAAACCTTATCATTTTCCTTGCTATAAATGGAAACACTACAGCAAGGATGCTTTATGGATCCAATGGGTACATATCTACTATGGTAAAGGTGAGTCCTTATGGGGAAAATGGCCTAAACAGGCATGCTGGGTAATACAGAAGATAGTGAAATCTCAGAAGTATATTGAGGAGGCAGGGCTGTGTGAGAACGATTTGCTTAATATGCCCACTTTCTCAATTAAGAAGATGTATCCCAAATTGTTGGGTGACCACCCTAAAGTGTCTTGGAGGAGATTGACTTGTAATAATCCTGGATTTCCTAAGTGGATTTTCATTTTATACCTGGCAGTGCATGGAAGACTTTATACTAACAAAGTGCAAAACCTTATCATTTTCCTTGCTATAAATGGAAACACTACAGCAAGGATGCTTTATGGATCCAATGGGTACATATCTACTATGGTAAAGGTGAGTCCTTATGGGAAAATGGCCTAAACAGGCATGCTGGGTAATACAGAAGATAGTGAAATCTCAGAAGTATATTGAGGAGGCAGGGCTGTGTGAGAACGATTTGCTTAATATGCCCACTTTCTCAATTAAGAAGATGTATCTCAAATTGTTGGGTGACCACCCTAAAATGTCTTGGAGGAGATTGACTTGTAATAATCCTGGATTTCCTAAGTGGATTTTCATTTTATACCTGGCAGTGCATGGAAGACTTTATACTAAGGATAGGTTGATAAGTTGGGGTATGCAAATTTGCCCTCTCTGCCCACTGTGTGAAACTGAGTTGGAAACCATTGACCATTTATTTTTTGAATGTTCAGTGTCTGCTCATAAATGGAGAAAGCTCCTGCAATGGCAAGGCATATCCAGAGTAGCTATGCCATGGACTGACGAATTGCATTGATAGAATCAAAGGTAAGGGAAGTGCTGCTACCATCTACAGAATGACTTTAGCTGCTACTATTTATGAACTATGGATGGAGAGAAATCATAAAGCTTTCCAGAGCAAGAGAAGGAATGAAGATGTTATTGTGAAGAAGGTGATTCAAGAAGTATTTGTGAGAGCTAGTAAGCATGTTAAGCTAATACAGTGTGTTAATAGCCTTGATGCTTTTCCAGTCTAGCTTGAATCGGTGACAAGAAGTTATGTAGCTAGGTGGTATCACCAGTCGGGGCCTCCTTTTTTTCACTTTTGGTAATAAAATGAGAATAGTTACCAAAAAAAAAAAAAATGGAAAATATTGCTAAATCAGTGGTAAAGGGTGTGCTAGAAACAATTAAAGAAACTCCAAACAAAATGAATAAGAACAATTCAAGCTCATCAAAATCTTCTTGTGAGCATACATATTATCTAGCTTCGGTAACAAAGAACTCACACAGAAAAGAGCAAAAACCAAATTCAAGATTCTTGATTTTCCAATTATTTCCATTTATGAGAAAGTACATCCACAACACAATTAGAGAAATCCCAATGGAAAATATAAGAACAACTCTAGCTCATCAAACCTTCCATGATGAGCACACACATTCTCTTGTTTTAGTAACGAATCAAAATTTATACCAACAAAGTGCAAAACCGTATCATTTTCCTTGCTATAAATGGCAACATTGCTAAATCACTTGTAAAGACGGTGCTAGAGACAATTAAAGAAATTCCAAAATGTAATAAGAACATTTCAAGCTCATCAAAATCTTCTTGTGAGCATACATATTATCTAGTTTTGGTAACAAAGAACTCACACAAAAAAGAGCAAAAACCAAATTCAAGATTCTTGATTCTCCAATGATTTCCATTTATGAGAAAGTGCATCCACAACACCATGAAAGCTACCAAAATTAGAACTCACCACATCAATGCCAACACCCAAACTCTCAGCTCCAGCAGCAGTAACCGGTCCATGCGCCGCCACCACCATTCTTGGACACCTCCTCCTCACCATTTCCCAATCCAATCCAAATTCCCTCAAGCTCTTCAACAACCCCTCCACTTCACCAGTACTAGTAAACACAATTGCATCAAATCCACACTCCTCTTCACTCTTTGTCACCACATCCACCGCACATTTCGCTCCAGCCCACCGTGTCTCGTATGCATCTAATCTCACTGGAATCCACTCCCTTTTGGATAAATCATCAAGAAACTTAGGCACAACAGGTGGCTCATCCAACCCAATCACTACAGGAACTGGGCATAACACTTTTCTTCCTTGGCCTAATCCTAGTGCATCCACTAACCCTGATGGGGTTGCAATTGGAGGAACCAAGATTCTAATTCTTTCAGTGTTTTCACACATTTTTCCAATGAAATCTTGATTCAGTAACTCAGAATCATTACCTAAAGCTGCAATTGTGAGGATTTCTCCGTTTGGGGTTAAAGGGGGCGTGGCGCTGATTGACAAAGCTTGTGAAAAAGCTGTGATTCCAGTTCTTGAAGTGAATGCAAGAGCTGAAAATTCTTCAAGAAGTGAGTTGGGTTCATTGGTGATAGGATGTAAGTACTGATGAATGGAAGAGATAGTTAGTTGAGTAGATTCAACAATGACTGTTGGACACCAAAGAGGTGTCCAACCTTTGAGTTGTATGAGCTCAGATAATCTTCCAGCGTAGTTTTGAGGAGTGGTGAAAGCTATGACACAGTTTCTTCTATTGTTTTCGGGGCTTGGAATTGGAAAAGGAAATAGCGGAGGATGCTGCATATTTTTAGAACCAATATCATTGCCTTATCAGTTTGGGAGTTTTTATCTGTTATCACTCACATAATGAATGGAGTAGTTCGCCAGGGACTAAAAATTCCTGTATGGTATAGAGAGAACATTGAGATAAGGTGTCTCTTTTTTTTTTTTTTCTCTGAAGGGGGCGCCAGGGGAGTGGTTTGTCAACGTGTGATGACGGGGTTAAATCATGTCAATTTTAGGAAAAAGTCTAGTAGAAACCTAGTAATCCCTTCGACCCGCATATTACTATGTTTACACCCTATTTATTAGTTAACTAATGTAACCTTAGTTAACTAATAAATAAGGTAAGATATGATACGCTTATATATGACACATACATATCTTGCATTAATAGATTCGGTGCAAATACATTTTTTTGCGCGGAGTGCCCTTCGTTTGGGGTGGTCTTTAAATTTTTCGCATTTCATATTTAAAATCTTTAAAATTTACCGCTTCTTCGCATAACACCCATACGGCCCAGGTTCGAACCCACGCGCTAAAAATTTTAAAAAAAAATCGCA
The DNA here is from genome assembly GCF_029784015.1 of Lycium ferocissimum. Lineage (NCBI taxonomy): Eukaryota > Viridiplantae > Streptophyta > Magnoliopsida > Solanales > Solanaceae > Lycium > Lycium ferocissimum. Next base: position 46,091,485 of record NC_081343.1, read on the forward strand.
ATGCAAGTTTAAATTTTGCTATGCCTGACCCGATACTTTTTTGTTAAGGAATTACCAAAGTTATGCTCGGATCGATACTTACGCCTTAAGTGCGACTTGGCATAAGTATACGGTCCCAGATAACTTTGATAATTCCTTCACAAAGTTATGCCGGTCCTATAAAAGTTTGCCCATTAAAAGTATGCCCCCACCGATAACTCCTGAAGGAATTATCAAAGTTATGCCGACCCGGCATACTTATGCCTTATATAAGCGTATTTGGCATAAGTAGGCCTGGTCCCGCATAACTTTGATAATTCCTTCACAAAGTTATGCCGGTCCGTGATAAAAGTTTGCCCATTAAAAGTATGCCCCCAAGATAACTTTGTGAAGGAATTATCAAAGTTATCTGCGACCCGACATACTTATGCTAAGTCCGCCCATAAGGCATAGTATGCCGGTCCCAAGATAAAATGTGTAATTCCTTAACAAGTATGTTGTTGATACAGATAGCGAAATTTAAACTCGCTTTGCTAATTTTTTTTTAAAATTTTGATCACAAGGTTCGAACCCTAACCTATGGGTGTTAGGCAAAATTTAAACATTTCAAATATGAAGGGCAAAATTTAAAGACCACCCCAAAAGAAGGGCAATTCTGCGAATTGCCCGTGCAAATATCCGGTGCGAGTAAATTTTAACGTTTTAACCCTCGGAGTTCGTTGTAAAAAATTAAAGATGTTTGAACGATATTTGATTGAAATTAAAAAAATATTAAAGTTGAAATTGAAGATATTATTTGGAAGTACAGTTTTTTCTTGGTAAAAAGTTGAAAATATATTGATGAAAGTTATCATCTCACTTGAAATACTCTTTAAGCTAGTTTTTCAATATTTCACTACACCTGATGCGACGCCAATATTTGCAAATATTGTTGGTATGAAGAATATGTCCCCTACAAAAAGCTCCCAATCTTTCGAAAACTATACTCATTCAAACTTTTTTCCTCAAATGCTTCTTGCACAAACTTTTGACACATTTCAGTGATTTCACTGTCTAGGAACGGTCCATCTTATGTTTTATCCAGCAGTGGCTTCTCTTTAGCGGTTGACAAAAGAATACTGCAAATTTAGACACATTAACATGATTCCTTATTACCATTCCTAGTAAAGAATCAGTGTTGTCTGCAGCCAAAAGAAGGTTAGAGGCAATATAGCAATCAGGAAGTCCAAATCTGTTTTCAAGAATTGAAGCGGTATCTTTCATTTTTGACCAAATGATATTGAAATTCTCAAAATGCAAAAATTACAGCTATAAGGAAGATACTATGATTCTGAACCGCTAAATCTTACCCTACATCCTCAATTAAGGGATGAAAGTCTAGCCCTAGAATATCAAAATCTTGAAACAAAAAATTACAAATCAGTCAATACAATATGAGCTTGATGCACCTTACAAATTCCTTTTAAATGCTTTGAAACCGCCAACTTTATTGCTTTGGCTTTACGTAAGATTTACTAAACTTCCTCAAGTTTTCCAAGGTAGTTCGAATTTGATCAGAAATAGTCATGTATAGACATCTTTGTGCTGCCTCATCCAGTCCACCAAGGATGGTTCTTGGCCACCGTCCACTGGAAGCTGATGAATCCCGAGATTGAGATAGAGCCATCTCTCTGAGTTCAGGAAGGTTGAATTCCATTGGCTCACCAATAACTATTTTTATCTCCTGGTTCCATAAAGGAACTGGAGGTCTTCTCCCAAAAGCATAGTTCTCAGGCATAACCTGATAATTGATTAAAGCACAGAATGTATCAATAATCCCACACAGAATGTATCAATAATCCCAATGATAAAATTTAAGTTTTTCAACTAAAAGCTCGTTCAGCATCAATAATCAACACTTAATTTGGAAACGAAAATACACATCCATATAAAAACGGATGCATGTGTTCATATACAAGTATATGTGTATTTTATATCCTCGAAATGGACTGAGCATAAATTGTTAGCTGAAAGTACTGACAATCATGGCATTTTGGCCACTATTATTTCTTTTCTAAGGATGGGACACCGGAGGGAAAGGAGGAAGAAACTATAATTTGGCAAGACATGTCGCTTATTAGTGAAGTTGACAAAAGGATCGGATGGACTTTGTAACAACAATGAAGCAGTGCCATAAATGCAACGGAGTGATTGAAACACATTTTTAATACTGCATGACCACTAATCCTCTGAGCTACATTACCTTCTTTTTACAATAAACAATGAAAAATACATAACCAGAAGGGTACAAATACAGAATCACAATAATTCGAACATACTAAGAAGGCCTGCCTGATATGCATAGTGTATTATTACCAAAAACAACCAAAACCAAATGGATTGCTATTTAGGCATTAACCCTCACTGTTCATTTCTGTGTATGGACAGCTATTATGTCAAGAACCTACCTTTTCAAAACCATGATGGATAATTGGCAAGACAATTGGAGTCACGGGGGCACGAGCAATGAGACTGGCAGTTCCCCACTTCAATCGTCTTATAGGAGCATCCTCTGGACAGACCTTCCCTTCTGGAAATGTATGCAACTGCCCATTTGGAAGTAAGTCATTGGCCAAACATGTCATTTCAATTTAGCGGAAACTTAATAGGAACTGTTGATACCATTATACACTATTCTCATGCATTCTGGATGAAATGGAGGTTACGTTAAGCGACACTGGATCAGTTCAAATTCAGTCCTCAATTCCAGAATAACATAATATCAGATACATATCCATTTTACCGTAACAAAATAAGCCCCAGAGCGTAACAAAAGATCAATTGACTAAGCAGAAGTCTAGAAAATTTGACAGTAACGTCCATAACTAGATGAAAGAATTCAGGGCAAGGGGTAAAAGATGTATTACCCAGGCTCCGTCAGTCAAACGATCAAGAGCTTCATTCATATGTTCTTGATATATTCCGCCCCCTCTTGTTATTGGTATACATTTCCCTGCACATATTCACACGGTGAGACGAAACCCACAACAACAATAACATCTTGTATTTAATTGTTTAATTCGTGTAGGTCTGCAAATGAAACCCCAAAACCTTAAATCCCCTAATGCCTATCAAATTAAGAGTCTCCCACTACTCGCTTTAGCAAGGGAAATAAGAAAATATAAAATTGACAGTTATACATGTTAGTGGAGAATAAACCACACACAATCACAGATCCAGATCCCAATCACTGAACAGCACGGAGGCATGTTGAACAAAAGCATAGGTACAGATATGAATAACTGCTCAACATGAAAGCTTGTTGTACAGAAGCATGGGTGCAAATCTGAATAACTGCTCAATATGAAAAGCTTGATATCCATGTGAACCGCACAGAAACCACATACGCGCGCATGCAGATTCGAGTAAGTGCTAATATGGAAGTTTAAGTTAAGTAGGTGTTTGGCCTTAGATTCCAAATATTTTTCATTTTATTTGGAATTTATGGAGTTGGAGTTGAAGATGGAGTTGTGTTTGGTTATACTTTTTACAAAGAATATTTCGAATAATATTCATACTTGATATACTTAAATACAACTTCAAAAGTGAAAAATTAGTTGGAAAACAAGTTATAAGTTGTTTCCTGACTTTGAAATACAACTTCAAGTTAGCTTTGGAATTTTCATGGCCAAACACTAATTTTCAAATAAAGTGAACAATTATTCCAGAAAAAAGTGAATAACTTTTATGGCCGAACGGGTCCTAAATCTCAATCCTATTCCACTAAGATATAAACTAAAGTCTGCCGAAGGGTGTGGCCTAGTGGTCAATGAAGCGGGTAGAGAACTATGAGGTCTTAGGTTCAAATCCCAGCAGAGACAAAAACACTAGGTGATTTCTTCTCATCTATCCTAGCCTTGGTGGATAGAGTTAACTCTTGCTAGTGGAAGGTGGCAAGTATCCCGTGGAATTAGTCGATATGTGCGCAAATTGGCCCGGACACCACAATTATCCCCAAAAAAAAAAAATGATATAACCCTCAGGGGTTGGCCTGGTGGCAATTGACTTGAGCCTTGGGGTGCTCCCTTTCAAGGTCTCAAGTTCAAAACCCGCTGGGTGCAAACAATTTCTGAGGGCCATCGGACCGGGAAACCTCGAATTACCCGTGGTGCACTTGCGGGAAACTCCTTGCCGAGGGCCTGTGCACCCCCGGGATTAGTCAGGGCTCAAAGAGACTCGGACACCCGGTGCTTAATCAAAAAAAAAAATGATATGGCCTTAAGCTTTGAGACACTACTTCAGTTTATAAATATACTAGTTACACATTTTTATTTCGATTATACAGCAATTCCAAATACATTTATTGCATCATTCCTACACCCAAGAGCTCCTTCTCTACTGTTTTTTTAGGTAAATGATCTCCGGATATTCTCAAAGTTTTTTTATTTTTATAAGTAGATATTCTCAAAGTTCTTGATAGAACATCTATGCAAAAGCATGCTCCCTCCTTCCTAAGGGAACCTAATATTCTGCTTTGAAAATACATGTCCACTGACAAAGCATAACTTCCATTTCTCTTTTCACTTTTGAACCCTACTATGATATGGAGTTCGTTTTTTTAAAGAATGGTAAGGTTGTTTTAATGACCCACAATGGTTGTGCAAAAATTACATACAGATCAGTTCCATTACAATTCCTGTAGGAAGCCGAGAAAATCTATCCTATTAACTGTATTGACATCTTCTAGTAATACATCTGTATTTCATAGTGTAATATTCTCATATTTACTTTCAAAACATCTTTGGTTCCTCTTTCACCCACCAAACACACGCAGGAATTGTCTCCCATATCTTCCACTACGATATGAAGTTCATAAGTAATAAAAGCACCAGAAAGACAGGGCATGAAAATACAAGAACAGAAGTGTACCAGACCAACAGATTACACACCAATCCGGAAAAAGTATGACAATACTTTATTTTTAAAGCATATGTCTTCAGCGGCCAGTACCCATCGAGCCAGCTTTGCATTACAAATTGGAAAACCTTTGAATGCCCACATAACTGGGTCATCCAATCTGCAGTTAGACACAGAATAGGAAATAAGAGATGGTAACAACGATCAAAGTACCCAGAAAATCACTAGAATGATGATCAAATCGACAATCAAGTATGCTTCAACCCCTAAATGGGGTTAGTTATATGAATCCTCTTTATGCATTCCACTATACCAGGCCACATTTCATTCCAAAACTCGGCAAAGACTGAAATAAAAAGATGGGTAGTCTGCACCCAAGGCTGTGGCTTAGTGGTCAATGAAATGGGTTGTGAACCCTGAGGTCTCAAGTTCAAATCCCAGTAGAGACAAAAAACACTAGGTGATTTCTTTCCATCTATCCTAGCCTTGTTGGAGTTACTTGGTCCCTGTTGCTGGTGGGAGGTGAAAGGTATCCTGTGGAATTAGTTGAGGTGCATGCAAGCTGGCTCGAACACCACGGTTATAAAAAAATTATTTTTAAAAAAAAGGAAAGAAAGATGGGTAGTCTTATTATCCCCTCCCCCTTTAACTGACTGCACACAAGAAAATTTGGAAATATTGCCCATTAACTTGGATTACAGGTCACCAACAATCTGATTTTTCAAACCTAGCAAGAATGTCTGCAGTGTACCGAGCAGGACAGTTATATGTCATATAACCATTTTCTGATCCCCAAACATCTGACACTTAACTTAAATGGTTAAAAGCATTCAAATCAATAATGCGTGTTGTACTCAACAATCAATAACTCATTTTTCCACCATGTCTTGGCTAAGATCTACTTCTCAAGAACAACAGACATTGTATACCTAGCTGCTGTGCCAGGCTGCCAGCTCTATATTATTCAACTTGAAAAAAGAACGAGTCTTTCAGGCAAAGGTCTCAGTAAAAGCATATATCAGAATGATCAAAGTATCCTAGAAAATCACTAGATCAATGATAAATTCAAAAATCAAATATGCTTCACCACAAAATGGGGTTGGTTATATGGACCCTCTATATGCATTCCGCACTATCAAGGCACATTTAAATCCAAATATCAGCAAAAATTAAAATAAAAAAGATATTCTTATATTCTCTCCCCCTTTAAGCGACTGTAAACAAAAATATTTTCAGTTTCATTGCCTGTTAAATGGGATTATAAGTCACCAAAAATAGTTTGCCAAGCCTATCAAGAATGTCTTCCTAGTACAAGAATTAAATGTTATGACCATTTTGTGATCTCTACAGCATCTAACACCTAAATGACTAAAAGCATTAAATTCAATAATGGGTGTTTTACCCAGCAATCAATAGCCCAATAAACAATTTATTCACCAAGTCTTGCCTAGGATCTACTTCTCAAGAACAACAGACATTGCATGCCCAGCTCCTGTGTCAACTCTAGTTTATTCAACTTAATAAAAATCAAGTCCTTCAAGCAAAGGTGTCAATGAAAGCATACATCAAAAAACAAGATTTTCTATCTCAACGAGCTCAAGTCCTAACAAGACTGAATCAAGAACAGAACAAACTGAAAGATTTATTAGAATGAAGACGAGAGACAAAGTGACTGAAAATCTGGAAAACTACACTATAAGTTGCAACTTTTCTCATAGAAAAAATACATCAAGAATCTCTAAAAGCGAAAAGTATAACATAATTGGGATAGAGAGAGTAATAAAGTGAAAGATTTATTAGAATGAAGAAGTGACAGACGTGGACATGTGATTGCTGACGGTAAGGAGAGGAAGACCAGGAGGGCGAGATCGAACAAGGTGGATGAGGGTATCGCCGTTATGAACAGTGGTTGTGTTCATTACATTGGCAACCACCTTAGCGAAGGTACCAACCGCAGTGATGACCAATTTCCTAGGTAGACCACCAAGGTGGTTTGCTCTCGCAGCCCACTCCATCGTCCCCCCACCCATGTCTCTAAGATGTTAAAACCCGGCGGCATAAATTCCTTTCTTTAAGCACCAATTTATACTCTTCTTTTTCTCCCAGGTGAAAATCACTTTCCTCTTGATTAAATAAACAAAAAAAAAAAATCCCCTTTAATTTAAATAATATTTATATCGTCCCCTCCCACCTCAATTGGAGTACATTTTTAGGCCCCGTTTGTCTATAGATAAAAAAAAAAAATCAGTTTTTTTCGGAATTTTGTAGTTGGAGTTGTATTTGGCCATAGTTTTTGAAATTGTAGTTTTTGGTGAAATGTAGTTGTAAAAAAGTGGAAAAAAATTTAAAAAACAAGTTTTTTGAGTTTTTGGTATTCCGGATGAAGTTGTATTCGGAATTTTTATGACCAAACGCTGGTTCCAAAAAAAAGTAAATTTTCAGAAAAAAGTGAATAATTCTTATGACCAAACGGGGGCTTAATGCCTATTTACCTTTATATTGGTTGCAACTTGAGACCGAGGCAACAAGAACTGTCATCACTTTCTACACACACACACTTTTAATATATATCATAAAAAATTTAATACAAAAAAGTATTTATAAGTTAATTCCAGCCTCTTAATATAAAACAAGAAAATCTTATTTTAAATAAAAAAAATTGCAATCGAGCATATGATTTAACGTCGTTGAATAATGAAAGAAAGGAATAGCATAAAGAAATATAAAATAAAAACTATTTACCTGTATTAAAAAATTATAATAGTAACTAAAACTCAAAAAAGTGTTATACAATTGGGTATATGGATGTTTTTCTTATGAAATAATTTTTTTTTCTTTTTTGAAAATTAGTCATTTTCTAGCCATCAAAATTTTGATTAAAATGGAAAATGACTTTATTTGCTCATGTTTTTCTCTAATAGCCCATATGAAGTTGTTTCCAAATTGTAGAGAATGATAGTAGTTGAGGTAAACAAATTCTGAAAAATTTAAAGCTGAGTAATAAAACAACTTACATGAATTTAAAACTTCCCATGCAAGAAGCCACAGCAGAATCAATCTCATAAAATCAAATCTGCTATGCAAATGTGTGATAAAACATAAAAATAAAGTCTGTAAAACAATTTATGTGTATGCTAGTCATAGCTAAAACGTTATAAGAAAAAAAACCAAAATTTACTGGTGTTCTCTTTTAGTCCATTAAATCCCCCGTCACCGATGTAAACGGTTGTTTTCGACTTGAGGCGACACATTACTAAGAGCGGCCTTTATATCTGCGTCAGCTTCCTGTGGCACTTGGTAATGATGTTGGTCATGATCATCATCAACAACAACTTTATTTTTTTGGACATAATTCTCTATTTCAACGTCTGTGAAGAGGTTATATATTGATTTTTGGTATCCTCTGTTGACTTATGGGGGAGCTTTGAAGCAACATATTCGAAAAAAGTTTGAGAACCTAGATTATTGAACCTAGGAAAAGCATTTTCGAGAAATTGTTTCTCTTCAGGAGTTCACTGGTCAGCTTGTGCAACAATCACACGATTATCGTGAGATGTTGCACCGAACAAATGAAATGTGGGCTCTTGAGAGTTTGAACTCTCTAGGAATTCAGGTCATTCCATTGAGAGAAAGAAGAAAGGGGCTAGTAAGTACTTGAATGACTTGAGAGTGGAGTTATTCTTTTCTTTGTGCACTCAATTGATGTGTTAGAGGCAAAGAATCGTGTCCTTTTATAGTTGAGAAATTTGGTTTAAAAGACAAATATTAAATGCCCATGGTGAGAAGATTACACTCATTTATCAATCTTTGAATGAAAATTCTTTCAAAATATTGATGTTGTCAAGGATTACACTCATTGATCAATCTTTGCATGGATTCTTCCTGAACTAATAGAATCAAATGTTATTTTCCACGATCCTAAACAAAGTTCTAATGTTATAGAGGGTCCACATTACGGATGCTCCGTTTGGGTCCATTATTAAATGAAATTTGTTTCAAAATTTTGATTAAAAGTGAAAACGACATTATTTACTTATGTATTTCTCCAATAATCCGCTTAAAGTTGTTTTCAAATTGTAGAGAATGATAATAGTGAGGAAAACAAATTCCAAAAAATCATAAGCGAGTAATAAAACAAATTAAATGAATTTGAAACTACCTATACAAGAAGCCACAACGGAATCAATCTCATAAAATCAAATCTACTATGCAGATATGTGATAAAACATAAAAATAAAGTTTGTAAACAGTTTATGTGTAAGTTAGTCACCACTAAGAAGTTATAAAAAATTAAAATTTATTGGTGTTCCTCTTCAGTCCATGAAATCCCCCATCGGCAATGTGGACGGTTGTTTTCGACTTGAGGCGGCACGTCATTCAGAGCGGCCTCCATATCTGAGTCATCTTCCTGTGGCACTTGGTAATGATGCTGATCATGATCATCATCAAAAACAACTTTATTTTTTGGGACGAGATTCTCCATTTCAACGTCTTTGAAGGGGGTTATGTATTGGTTTTTGATATCCTCCATTGACTTATGGGAGAACTTTGAAGCAACATATTCAAAAAGAGTTTGAGAACCTAGATTGTTGAACCTAGAAAAAGCATTTTCAAGAAATTATTTCTCTTCGGGAGTCCATTGATCTGCTTGTGCAACAACCTCGCAATTATTGTGAGGTATGGGCTCTTGAGAGTTTGATCTCTGGAATTAAGGTCATTTTATTGAGAGAAGATAAAAAAGGGGCTAGTAAGTATTTGAATGACTTAAGATTTGAGTTATTCTTCTCTTTGTCCACTCAATTGATGTGTTATGGTTAAAGAGTTGTGTCCTTTTATAGTTGAGAAATTTAGATTAAAAGACAAATATTACATATTCATGGTGAGAAGATTACACTCATTTATCAATCTTTGAATGAATTCTTTCAAAATATTGACGTTGTGAATGATTACACTCATTTATCAATCTTTGCATGGATTCTTCCTGAATTAATTGAATCAAATGTTATTTTCGGCAATCCTAATAAAAGTTTTTATGATATTATGGGTCACATTGTGGATGCTCTATTTGTGCCCACCGCTAAATGAGATTTGTTTCAAAATTTTGAAATTATTTTGATTAAACAGTAAAATGACTTTATTTACTTATGTTATTATCCAATAGTCCGCTTGAAGTTGTTTTCTAATTGTAGAGATGATAGTAGTGAGGAAAAAAAATTCTAAAAATCTAAAGCGAGTAACAAAACAACTTAAATATATTTACACCTCTCTATTCAAGAAGCTACAACGGAATCAATCTCATAAAATCATATGTGTGATAAAACATAAAAATAAAGTTTGTAAAAATTATTTGTGTAAGTTAGTCTAAAGAGTTATAAGAAATCAAAATTTACCGGTGGTCCTCTTCGGTCCATGAAATCCCCCGTCGGCGATGTGGGCGGTCGTTTTCGGGTTGAGGCGGCACGTCATTCAGAGCAGTCTTCATATTTGAGTCATCTTCCTGCGGCACTTGGTCATCAACAACTACATTATTTTTGGGACGAGATTCTCCATTTCAGTTTGAGATCCTGGATTATTGAACCTAGAAAAAACATTTTTAAAAAATTGTTTCTCTTCAAGAGACCACTGGTCTGCTTGTCCAACAACCTCGTTATTATCGTGAGGTGCTGCACCGAACAAATCAAATGTGGGATCTTGAGAGTTTGAAGTCTCTAGGAATTCAGGCCATTCCGTTGAGATAAGGAAGAAATGGGTTAGTAAGTACTTGAAGCGCTTAAGAGTGAAGTTATTCTTCTCTTTGTGCACTCAATTGATGTGTTAGAATCAGAGAGTTGTGTCCTTTATAGTTGAGATATTTGCTTTAAAAGACAAATATTAAATGCCCATGGTGATAAGATTACACTCATTTACCAATCTTTGAATCAATTCTTTCAAAATATTGATGTTGTAAAGGATTACATTCAACGATTAATTTTTGCATGGATTCTTCCTGAATTAATTGAATCAACTGTTATTTGTGACGATCCTAAACAAAGTTTTAATGATATTAAGGGTCCACATTGTGGATGCTCTGTTTGGACCCGCCAATAGATGAAATTTGTTTGAAAATTCTTATTAAAAGGGAAATGACTTTATTTATTTTTGTTTTTCTTCAATAGTCTGCTTGAAGTTGTTTTCAAATTGTAGAGAATGATATTAGTGACGAAAATAAATTCCTAAAAATCAAAAGCAAGTAATCAAACAACTTAAATGAATTTAAAACTCCCAAACAACAAAATCAATCTCATAAAGTCAAATCTACTATGCAGATGTGTGATAAAACATAAAAATAAAGTTTGTAAATAATTTATGCGTAAGTTAGTCACCACTAAGAAGTTATAAGAAATCAAAATTTATTGGTGTTCCTCTTTAGTCCATGAAATCCCCCATCGGTGATGTAGACGGTTGTTTTCGACTTGAGGCGGCACGTCATTCAGAGCGGCCTACATATCGGAGTCATCTTCGTGTGGCATTTGGTAATGATGCTGATCATGATCATCATCAACAACGACTTTATTTTTTGGGATGAGATTCTCCATTTCAACGTCTTTGAAGAGGGTTATGTATTGGTTTTTTATATTCTCTATTGACTTAAGGGGGAGCTTTGAAGCCACATATTCGAAAAGAGTTTGAGAACCTAGATTATTGAACCTAGAAAAAGCATTTCAAAAAATCGTTTCTCTTCAGGAGTCCACTGGTCTGTTTGTGCAATAACCTCGTGATTGTCGTGAGGTGCTGCACCAAACAAATCGAATGTGGGCTCTTGAGAGTTTTAACTCTCTAGGAGTTCAGGTCATTTCATTAAGAGAAAGAAGAAAGAGGCTAGTAAGAACTTGAACGGCTTAAGAGTGGAGTTATTCTTCTCTTTGTGCACTCAATTGATGTGTTAAGAGTCAAAGAGTTGTGTCCTTTCATAATTGAGAAATTTTGTTTAAAAGACAAATATTAAATGCTCATGGTGAGAAAGTTACACTAATTTATCAATCTTTGAATAAGTTCATTCAAAATATCGATGCTGTAAAGGATTACACTCATTGATTAATCTTTGCATGGATTCTTCTGGAGTTAATTGAATCAAAATTTATCTTTGCCAAACCTAAACACTGTGTTTATGATATTGAGAATCCACATTGCGGATGCCCGTTAGCTCCACCAGTAAATGAAGTTTGTTTCAAAATTTTGATTAAAAGGGAAAATAACTTTATTTACTTATGTTTTTATCCAATAGTCCACTGGAGGTTGTTTTCAAATTGTAGAGAATGATAGTAGTGTGGAAAACAAATTCCAAAAAATTAAATTTGAGTAATGAAATAAATTAAATGAATTTAAAACTCCTTAGCAAGAAGTCACAATGGAATCAATCTCATAAAATCAAATATATTATGCAGATTAGGGGTAGGCATGGTACGGTATTTGAAACTTCGGTTCGGTAATTTCAGTATTTAAGAATACTATACCATTACCATACCAAATTAATTCGGTATTTTTAAGTTCAGTTACGGTATTTTGCGGTACGGTAATTCGGTAACCATAGTTTGTTCGACTACGACTTACATATATACATATAATAAAGAATTAAGACTTTGGCTATTCAAGAAACGTCTCAATTATATTATACTAACACCTTACAAGTGTAAAAATATTCAAAATAAAGTACAAGCAATACCATTCGTTAATCGATCACACAAAAAGAGCATTTCAACCAAGATATATATACTTCGGTACACAAAAAGGGCATTTCAATCAATTATATCATATTAACATCTTACACATGTGAAAATATTTAAAAGAAACTATAAGCAATTCCAACATCTAAATAATTAGTTTGTACTAATGCTAATTATATATTTATTAGTATTATATATATATATATATATATATATATATATATATATATATATATATATATACTTTGGTATGGTATTCGGTATTTTCTTTATCAATACCGAATACCGTACCAAATGCCAAACTTTTAAAAAATGCATACCAAATACCACAATACCGAGACCGCAGTATCAAAAATTTTGATTTCTGTATAGTAGTCAGTATATACTGTACCGTGCCCAGCCCTAATGCAGATGTGTGATAAAACATAAAAATAAAGTTAATAAAACAATTTATGTGTAAGTTAGTAACAGCTAAAGAGTTATTATAAATCGAAATTTACTGGTGTTCCTCTTCAGTCCATGAAATCCCCCGTCGGCGATGTGGACGGTTGTTTTCGACTTGAGGCGACACGTCATTCAGAGCGGCCTCCGTATCTGAGTCATCTTCCTGTGGCACTTGGTAATAATGTTGATCATGATCATCATCAACAACAACTTTATTTTTTGGGACGAGATTCTCCATTTCAACGTCTTTGAAGAGGGTTATGTATTGATTTTTGATATCCTCCGTTGCCTTATGGGGGAGATTTGGAGCTATATATTCGAAAAGAGTTTGTAAACCTAAACTATAGAACCTAGAAAAAATATTTAAAAAAAATTGTTTCTCTTCAAAAGTCCACTGGTTTGCTTGTGCAACAACCTCACGATTATCGCGAGGTGGTGCACCGAACAAATCAAATTTGGGATCTTGAGAGTTTGAACTCTCTAGGAATTAAGGTCATTCCATTGAGAGAAAGAAGAAAGGGGCTAGTAAGTACTTGAATGGCTTAAGAGCGGAGTTATTCTTCTCTTTGTGCACTCAATTGACATGTTAGAGTCAAAGAGTTGTGTCCTTATATAGTTGGGAAATTTAGTTTAAAAGACAAATATTAAATGCCCATGGTGAGAAGATTACACTCATTTATCAATCTTTGAATGAATTCTTTCTAAATATTGATGTTATAAAGGGTTATACTCATTGATCACTCATCTTACTTGGTAATGATGTTGATCATGATCATCATCAACAATAACTTTATTTTTTGGGAAGAGATTCTCCATTTCAACGTCTTTGAAGTGGGTTATTCATTAGTTTTTGATATCCTCCATTGACTTACGGGGAGATTTGAAGCAACATAATCGAAAAGTTTTTGAGAATCTAGATTATGGAACCTAGAAAAAGCATTTTTCAAGAAATTGTTTCTCCTCAGAAGTCCACTGGTCTGCTTGTGCAATAACCTCGTGATTATCGTGAGGTGTTACACCGAACAAATCAAATGTGGTCTCTCGAGAGTTTGATCCCTCTAGGAATTCAGGCCATCCTTTGAGAGTAAGGGTGGACATGGTACGGTATTTAAAATTTTGGTATGGTAATTTTAGTTTTCGCTTTCTAAAAATACTATACCATTACCGTACCAAATTAATTTGGTATGGTTCGGTATTTTACGGTACGGTAAATTGGTATCATAGTTTGTCTGACTTCGACTTTTATATACTCATATTGTGGAGAATATGACTTCCGTTACTTAAGAAACATCTCAATTATTATTATGTACTAAACACCTTACACATGTAAAAATATTCAAAAGAAAGTATAAGCAATCCCCTTCGTAAATCAATTACACAGAAAAGACATTTAAATCAAGATAGAGAAGTCAAAGTTCCAACGTTTAAACAATTAGTTTTAATACCATTTTATATATTTTTTAGTATTATAATACTAAGATATATGAATTGTATACGTAATTATATACTTCGGTATGATATTCAGTATTTTGATATTTTCTTTATGAATACGGAATACCATACCGAATACCAAACTTTTTAAAAATGCATACCAAATACCATAATACCGAAACCGTGGTATAAAAAATTTAGATTTCAGTATGATAATCGGTATCTACCATACCATGCCCACCCCTAATTGAGAGAAAGAAGAAAGGGGCTAGTAAGTACTTGAATGGCTTAAGAGTGGCATTATTTAGATTCAAAAAGTTGGGTCCTTTTATAGTTGAGAAATTTGGTTTAGAAGACAAATATTAAATGCTCGTGTTGAGAAGATTGCACACATTTATCAATCTTTGTGTGAATTCTTTCAAAATATTGATGCTTTAAAGGATTACACTCATTGATCAATCTTTGTGTGGATTCTTCCTGAATTAATTGAATCTAATGTTATTTTCAGCGATCCTAAACTAATTTTTATGATATTAAGGGTCCACATTGCGGATGCTCTTTTTGGGCCTACCGTTAAATGAAATTTGTTTCAAAATTTTGATTAAAAAGAATCTAACCTTATTTACTTATGTTTTTCTCCAATAGACCGCTTGAAGTTGTTTTCAAATTGTAGAGAATGATACTAGTGAGGAAAACAAATTCCAAAAAATCAAACGCGAGTAATGAAACAAATTAAATGAATTTGAAGCTCCCTATACAAGAAGCCACAATGGAATCAATCTCATAAAATCAAATCTACTATGTAGATGTGTGATAAAACATAAAAATAAAGTTTGTAAACAATTTATGTGTAAGTTAGTCACAACTAAGGAGTTATAAGAAATCAAAATTTACTGGTGGTCCTCTTCAGTCCATGAAATTCCCCGTCAGCGATGTGGGCGGTTGTTCAGGGGCAGCTCAAGAGAGCCGGTGGCCTAAAGCCGAAATTTAAAAGGAGGCCTTATATTTATTTAGTAAAATTTTAATATATTTTATTTGTTATTTATTCTTATAGCTTTTGTAAAGTGTATTTTTTTTCAATGACGATATAGTCCATTCATGTAATTTTTCACGAGACATTAATTGAATCACGAGTCTTATATTCTGTGTTACGATCATTTCATCGATTTAGTTTTGTTTTGTTTGTTTTTTTTTTTTTTTTTTTTTTTTTTAAGTTCAAGCGATTGTTACAAAAAAACTTTTCAAAATTATTTTATAAGCAATGGAAACATTTAAAAATAGAAGTAAGACTTTAGGCCAATAAGTTAAGACTTCAGGCCAATAAGAGTATCATCTTCTACATATAACTATTTTCGTATCACTTTAACTATAAAAATAGATTAAAACTGTCAGTGACTATTATACCTTAAAAAATATTTAAGGGCTTAATAATGTCTTTTCTATTCTAATTATTTAATAATCTACTTAGCTTGAGCTTGAAAAATATCTAAAAAGCCACTCAAAGAGTTATAGAGATCTTACAAAGTCAAAATTAAACCATATTACAAAGTAGGAAGTAATTATAAATTTAATTGACTACAACTTCTAACTGTAATTAGATCAATCATATTTCTAAAAAGTAGCATAAACTTGAACATATATGTAATAATTGATAGTAAAATGATCCAGAAAATTATTTATCACTAATTATAAATATATAATTTTAAAAAATCATATATATAATACAAATTATTTTGGGGCCCTAATATATTTAGGGCCTAAAGCCACTTCTTTGGTGGCTTTAGGCTTCAGCCGACCCTGCAGTCATTTTCAACTTAAGGGGGCACGTCATTCTGAGCGGCCTCCATGTCTAAGTCATCTTCTTGTGGCACTTGGTAATTATGCTGATCATAATCATCATCAACAACTTTATTTTTTGGGACGAGATTCTCCATTTCAACATCTTTGAAGAGGGTTATGTATTGATTTTTGATATCCTCCATTGACTTATGGGAGAGCTTTGAAGCAAGATATTCTAAAAGAATTTGAGAACCTAGATTATTGAACCTAGAAAAAGCATTTTCAAGAAATTGTTTCTCTTCAGGGGTCCACTGGTTTGCTTGTGCAACAACCTCGCGATTATTGTGAGGTGCTGCACCAATCAAATCAAATGTGAGCTCTTGAGAGTTTGAACTCTCTAGGAATTCAGGACATTCTATGAAAAAAAGAAGAAAGGGGCTAGTAAGTACTTGAATGGCTTAAGAGTGGAATTATTCTTCTTTTTGTGCACTCAATTGATGTGTTAGAGTCAAAGAATTTTGTCCTTTTAGAGTTTGAGAAATTTATTTTAAAAGACAAATGCTAAATGCTCATGGTGAGATGATTACGCTCATTTATTAGTCTTTGAATGAATTCTTTCAAAATATTGTCACTGTAAATCGTTATCTGCATCGCGAGATGCAGGCCTCGGGCATAAGGAACGTTAGTACATTTTAATTGCATCGGTATGTAAAAGTAATTGAAGGAATAAATAGTTGTGGGGTGCTCGGGAAAGGGCAACCCAAACCAATAAACAAATAATGTACTAAATCTAAAACTGAACTTACTGATAGTTGAATTGAACAAGAGCACTAAAGTCATAAGTACTTCATGTTCTGAATACGGAATCACCTGTTTAACTAAATTAATAATCTGTGTCCTCAATCCCAATACAAGTGCACAAATCTGTTGTCTCGGGCCCAAGTATACGTATACATAAACTATGGCCTCAGGGCCAAATATGGGTGTTCAATATTCAACAATTTATAATAAGGAATTGAGAATCATACTGTAATGCATAACACTGGAATACAGAACATCACTATGCTGAGACATGTATTCATGAGCTAATTATAGAGTTTAAAGCATTAACTGTTCATAAGCATACTGAGTTTTCATGACTGAGACTCATGGATAGCAAACATGAGTCTATACTGATTACGTACTGAGTTCATGATATTCAGAATGGCAATCATGAATGAATTACGAAACTATATCGTTTAGAGAATAGAAGTTACGAAGCTTCCCATGAAACTAAGGCTTAACTCTATTTCTGAGGCAATTCATAATAGTCGTAAAAGAACGTGACGTAGGGAGAATCATTAACATTCTCACATGTAGAGAGTCAGCCTTACATACCTTAATCGCTCCGAAAATCGAAGAAAAATTCAATCTTTGGAGGAGAAACCCAAAAACTTTCACTTGAACCTTTGAGAAGGGTTTTCTTGAAACTCCCAGGTTGGTAACATAGGACTTCACTTAGAATTCATGTATAATAATTAACATTCAATTAGGAATACGTGTCTAATAATTAACATTCAATTAGGAATACGTAATAGGGACTTACCTTGATGTATGAGGATAGGGAGAAGAGAGAATTGTCGTTCTAGGGCTTGGGGATGTGAAGAATGAAGTGAAAAAGTCAAAACACGAAGTTTTAAATTTGTTGTCGGACCTGTTATACGCCCATTTTAGGCCCATTTTAAGGCCCATAAATTAGATTTATGGTTAGTAAATTCTACCTTAAATCAATCTTAAATCAATAACAGTTTGTCTAATTTTTTGGCAGAATTTACGGCCAGATTTATGGTCCGTAAATTCTGTCGTAAGTCGGCAGAACATTCTTTAGTAAAACATACATAACTTTTTATTCAGATGTCCATTTGGGCTCCACCATATATGGACGGAAAGGTATTTCAAATATCTACAATTTTTATGTTTCAAGTTTGCTCAAATTCCTTATAGGTTTTTCTAAATACTCACTTTAAGTGAGACCTAGTGCAAACTTACTTGAAAACATGTTCCATAGAGTAGCTTCTGACTTTGCCCAAGGACTCTTATATACCTTTTATAGGTTACAAAAAACTTCCCTCACTTTCCCTCTTGGTTCCATTATATCTCCATCTTATGGGTCAACCTTAGCCTAAAGGCACGTGGCGTTACAGTTTTATTACTCGCTTTTGATTTTAATGGAATTTGCTTTCCTTACTACTATCATTCTCTAATATTTGGAAAAATAACTTCAAGCGGACTATTGGAGAAAAAGATAAGTAAATAAATTCATTTCCTTTTTAATCAAAATTTTGAAACAAACTTCATTTACTGATGGAGCCAACGGAGCATCCGCAATGTGGGCTCTTAATTCATAAACACAGTGTTTAGGTTTGCCAAAGATAAATTTTGATTCAATTCATTCAGGAAGAATCCATGCAAAGATTGATAAATTAGTGCAATTTTTTACATCATCAATATTTTGAAAGAACTCATTCAAAGATTCATAAATGAGTGTAATGTTCTCACCATGGGCATTTAATATTTGTCTTTTAAACCAAATTTCTCAACTATAAAAGGACACAACTCTTTGACTCTAACACATCAATTGAGTGCACAAAGAGAAGAATAACTCCACTCTTAAGCCGTTCAAGTACTTACTAGCCCCTTTTTTCTTTCTCTTAATGGAATGACCTGAACTCCTAGAGAGTTAAAACTCTCAAGAGCCCACATTCGATTTGTTCGGTGCAGCACCTCACGATAATCGCGAGGTTATTGCACAAACAGACCATTGGACTCCTGAAGAGAAACGATTTTTTGAAATGCTTTTTCTAGGTTCAATAATCTAGGTTCTCAAACTCTTTTCAAATATGTTGCTTCAAAGCTCCCCCTTAAGTCAATAGAGGATATAAAAAACCAATACATAGCCCTCTTCAAAGACGTTCAAATGGAGAATCTCGTCCTAAAAAATAAAGTTCTTGTTGATGATGATTATGATCAGCATCATTACCAAATGCCACACGAAGATGACTCGGATATGGAGGCCGCTCTAAATGATATGCCGCGCAAGTTGAAAACAGCTGTCCACATCGCTGATGGGGGATTCCATTGACTGAAGGGAACACCAGTAAATTCCGATTTCTTATAACTCTTTAGTTATGACTAACTTACACATAAGTTGTTTTAAAAATTTTATTTTTATGTTTGATCACACATCTGCACAGTAGATTTGATTTTATAAGATAGATTCCGTTGTGGCGTCTTGCATAGAGAGTTTTCAATTCATTTAAGTTATTTTATTGCTTGTTTTTTAATTTTTCAGAATTTATTTTCCTCACCACTATCATTCTCTACAATTTGAAAACAACTTCAAGCGGTTAATTGATGTAAAACATAAGTAAATAAAGTCATTTTCCATTTTAATCAAAATTTTGAAACAAATTTCATTTACTGGTGGACTTAAATAGAGCATCTGGAATGTGGACCCTCAGTTGCATAAAAACTTTGTTTAGGATCACCGAAAATAACATTTGATTCAATTAATTTACGAAGAATCCATGCAAAGACTGATCAATGAGTATAACCCTTTACAACTTCAATATTTGAAAGAAGTCATTCAAAGATTGATAAATGAGTGTAATCTTCTCACCATGGGCATTTAATATTTGTCTTTTAAACTAAATTTCCCCACTATAAAAGGACACAACTCTTTGACTCTAACACATCAATTGAGTGCACAAGAGAAGAATAACTCCGCTCTTAAGCCATTCTAGTACTTACTAGCCCCTTTCTTCTTTCTCTCAATGGAATGGCCTGAATTCCTAGAGAGCTCAAACTCTCAAGAGCCCACATTTGATTTGTTCGGTGCAGTAACTCATGATAATCGCGAGATTGTTGCACAAGGAGACCAGTGGATTCTTGAAGAGAAACAATTTTTTGAAAATGCTTTTTCTAGGTTCTCAAGCTCTTTTTCGAATATGTGGCTTCAAATCTCCCCCATAAGTCAATGGAGGACATCAAAATCCATTATATAGCCCTCTTCAAAGACGTTGAAATGGAGAATCTCGTCCCAAAAAAATAAAGTTGTTGTTGATGACGATCATGATCAGCATCATTACCAAGTGCCACAGGAAGATGACTCAGATATGGAGACCGCTCTAAATGGCGTGCTGCCTTAAGTCGAAAACAACCGTCAACATCGCCTACGAGGGATTTCATGGACTAAAGTGGAAAGTAAATTTTAATTTCTTATCTTTATTTGTGACCAACTTACACATAAATTATTTTACAAACTTTACTTTTATGTTTTATCACACATCTGCATAGTAGATTTGACTTTTCGAGATTGATTCTGTTGTAGCTTCTTGAATAGGGAGTTTTAATTTCATTGAAGTTGTTTTATTACTCGCTTTTGGTCTTTTGGATTTTGTTTTCCTCACTATTATCATTCTCTTAATTTGAAGAAAAAAAAAATTCAAGCAGACTATTGGAGAAAAACATAAGTAAATAAAGTCATTTTCCTTTTTAATCAGAATTTTGAAACAAATTTCATTTACTGGTGGGCCCTAATAGAGCATCCGTAAAGTGGACCCTTAATATCATAAAAGCTTTTTTAGGATCACTGAAAATAACATTTGATTCAAATAATTCTGGAAGAAACCATGCAAAGATTGATCAATGAGTGTAATCATTTACGGCATCAATATTTTGAAAGAATTCATTCAAAGATTGATAAATGAGTGCAATCTTCTCACCATGAACATTTAATATTTGTCTTTAAACCAAATTTCTTAATTATAAAAGGAAACAACTCTGTGACTCTAACACATCAATTGAGTGCACAAAGAGAAGAATAACTTCACTCTTAAGCCATTCAAGTACTTACTAACCCATTTCTTGTTTCTCTAAATGGAATGGCCTGAATTCTTAGAGACTTCAAGCTCTCAAGGTCCCACATTTAATTTGTTCGGTGCAGCACCTCACGATAATCGCGAGTTTGTTGCACAAGCAGACCAGTGGACTCCTGAAGAGAAACAATTTCGTGAAAATGCTTTTTCAAGTTTCAATAATCTAGGTTCTCAAAATCTTTTCGAATATGTTGCTTCAAAGCTCCCCCATAAGTCAATGGAGGATATCAAAAATCAATACATAACCCTTTTCAAAGACGTTGAAATGGAGAATTATTGGCATACATCTATGCGTTTAGTTTTGATGGTTGACAAAATAAACCTAAAGTGAATAAACCAGGTCTAGATACATGTGGTAATGATTGACAAAGCAAAGACCTGAACAAGTAAAAGTAAACCAGCCTAAAGCATGGTGAAAGCTCCCAGTAAGAAAGCACAGTGATAATATAGAGTGTTGATATAAGGTGTGGGCAAGCATTTGAGGGAATATAGTGCAGTAGAAGTTTTAGACAATATAAAGGTCTGAAGAAGCAGCCATCACAGAATGGCAAGAATAGGTCCAAAGACGTGTTCCATTGCAATAAAATAGCAAAGACTGATGCTGACACATGAACAAACAGGTTGCAGATATATATGTACGTGTCCGTACGAAGGCAAGCGAAATGCAAATCCGAGAGACAATGAATGACCCACATACATGATCTATCACAAAGGCAGATATAGAGCAGGGGAGATGATGATTCAATCAAAGGTGCAGTTGAATGTAAAAGTGAACAAGCATGAAAACATGTTCTATATAAAGGATTCATCGAGTACAGTGGAGGAATGACTCAGCAGTAAGGATAGGTTAATAGAAGAACCAGGTCTTCAGATATGTTCCATCATAGAGCAGGAACAAAATCAGAAGTCAAAGAGTGAGTCAATATTGAAGGAATGATTTATTCCAGCAATGAATAAATGCATGTGAAGAAGACAAACATAGAACTACACATGATAAATGAAACATGTATGTCAACATATTCCACCATCCATACCAAAAGCAGACTCAAGAAGAAGTCAGAAGTATGAGCGTGAAAGGGATGATGAAACAGGTTTGAGAACATGTTCTATCTCATACAGTGCAGAGATTCAGTGGCAGACGAACCAGGTAGGTGAAACAGGTTCGTGAACATGTTCCAGGACAAGTCCTATAACAACTAGGATTTGCAGAATTATTGAAAGAACTCAGCGGTCAACTATGAAAGATTTCTTACCATATTTGTAGGGATTATTAATACTTCTACATATATTAAAAGCGGACTCAACAAGGCAAAATCCAAATACTACACTAACCCTACTTACGTGTCATTGACCGACTAGTAAAAGATTTTGTGTTCACCGACCTGCGGAGCTTCAATATTATAAATACTCAAGTTTTTCCAATAAGAAGTTTGCGCGCCCACAAAGAGAGAATTCAGAATATTGTGCTATCAAGAGATATATCCAAAGACATTCAAGAATCCACGGTTGTATCCCTAGTGCAAGAAGAATGATTGAAGGAACTATTTTACTATATAATTGCAACGCCCTGAACCATGGCCTGGGCATAACACGACACTTGGTGCCTAACTGCATATGATCGAGCGAACCCATTGGTTGGCTGAATCAACATGTGATATCAAAGCATACTAAAATACGGAAATAATATTAATACATGTTGATCTGCTAAAAAGTCTGACTGCAATATCTGATAAATCCGAAAATACTGAATGAGTCTGAAGAAGTAGACAACAAGGCTAACACAAATGCCTGTTAACATCTTACTGATTGAACTGTAGTCTATAAAGCCTCTAATGAATATTGAAAGGGTTAACTGTCTACCGGGACAAGGCCCCGGCGTACCCAACTGACTAACATAATGTTAAGACTAAAGACATGATAACACCCCGAAGGAACTGGGGCTCACCAAGCAGCTGATACAACCAAGTCCTAGCTAGCAGAATCGTCAATGACCAAAACAATAAAAAAGGACATCAACACATTTGAATTGTACTGGTATATAAAGCAACTGAAAGAAAGAACTGTAAGTACATGAAACTGAAACTGAAACTGGTATCTGATAACTAAACTAAATATGAGAAGAAAAGATATGAATACTTCCCGTTCTGTATGAATAATCACCTGTGTAACTGACAATATAATCTGTGGCCTAAGGCCCAATAAATGTGCACAAATCTGTGTCCTCAAGAATAAGAAATACGTCTGTATAAACTATGGCCTAGGGCCCAAAATACAGATACATGTGTTCAACATTAAGCAATTCATAGTTCTGAGACTGAGAGATAACTGATAGCATGATAACTATTTCTGATTATGGAACTTAAGCCAATAACTGATTATACACTGACTGAGACTCATATGATGTCAATGCACAAGTATATAATGATTATGTAATGAGTTCATGATATTCGAAATGATAGCCACGAACGAATTATGAAACTATATCCCTAGAAGATAGAAGTTCTACAATTATTCATGAAACTAGGGCTAAACTGTATTCTGAGTCAATTTCTAATAAGCATGAAGAACGAGGCGTAGGGAGAATCATGAATGTTTCCTAACGTAGATATTTAGCCTCACACACCTATATATGCTCCAAAATTCACAACTATTAGTCTGGAATTGAGAAGAACCCCAAAAGCCTAAGTCTTGAACCCTTTAGATGGATTTTCTTGAAAACCCTAGGTTAGGAACAATGAATTCTTGTTTAACATTCATTAATATATGTTAGAATTCACTTAGAATATGTTGAGATTGCTTACCTTAGTGTTCTTGGTGATGGAGGAGGAGGGCAGTTCATTCTAAGGCTTGGAGAGTTGTAAAAATGAATTTTTGAACTAATCTAGGGTATTTATAATTCCTGATGAGAAGGGCTATGTACGGGCTCCATGTACGGCTAGTATATCAAATTACGTCCCATACATGGTGGTCATACTTTGGTGCCAATTTCTAGAAGCTAAGGTTTTGGTCGCGAGGTACGGCTTGCAAAGTACGTCTCTTACTTGGTGTACGACCCGTCCTTCCATGTACGTCCCATACTTATGTGGCCGCACCTGGAATGGGAATTCCAGTGGTCTCTGATGTTCTTCCTTTGATGTACGCCCTTAATATATGGCCCGTACATCAAAGTACAACCCCTACTTTTGACGTAGGGCGTACAATTACCGTTCTGAGCCTATTTTCCTATTTCAAAACTTCTGTCTTGGTTTCTAAGTCCCTGAATCATGAAATAGGCTAGTTTAGAGGTACTGGGTGTTACAATAATGTTCTCAATTCACAAGTCTAGATACCTTGTATTAGGTTTGTTCTATTGAGTTGTATCTTTATTCGCTTTCACAGAAGCATCTAAGTAGATGCAAACACTACAACTCCAAGTAGGAAGTTTACTACTTGGAGATAGCTTGTTGGTCAGTGTTTGGGTAGCAAGACGGAGGTAAGAGTTAGATTATAAATGTTGTAATTTGTAACTTGCAGTTGGCTCTTGTTACAGTGAAGTTGTTGGGGAAATCCTGCAGGTCTTAGCTCGTGTTTTTTATCACCTTTGAGCCGGGTAATTTTCACGTAAATACCTTGTGTTTCTTACTTACCTATAATTTTATTCCGTAAAAACCCTACCATAGAACAAGTACAGTAATGTGTTCCATCCTATAAGCGAAAATTGAATACCCATAGGACAGGATGTAGGTCGTGCAACCTAACAAGGATCATGTACCAAAAAAATAAAGTTATTGTTGATGATGATCATGATCAACATCATTACCAAGTGCCACAGGAAGATGACTCAGATATGGAGGCCGCTCTGAATGACATGCCGCCTCAAGTCGATAACAACCGCCCCCATCACCGATAGGGGAATTCATTGACTGAAGAGGAACACCAGTAAATTTCAATTTTTTATTACTCTTTAGTTGTGACTAACTTACACATAAATTGTTATACAAACTTTATTTTTATGTTTTATCACACATCTACATAGTAAATTTGATTTTATGAGATTGATTCCATTGTAGCTTCTTGAATAGGGTATTTTAAATTTAAGTTATTTTATTACTCGCTTTTGATTTTTCAAAATTTGTTTTCCTCAATACCATCATTCTCTACAATTTGAAAACAACTTCAAGCGGACTATTGGAGAAAGACATAAGTAAATAAAGTCATTTTCCTTATAATCAAAATTTTGAAACAAATTACTCAAACAGAGTATCCGCAATGTGGACCCTGAATATCATACAAACTTTATTTAGAATCACTGAAAATAACATTTAATTCAATTAATTAAGGAATTATCCACGCAAAGATTGATCAATGACTGTAATCCTTTACAACATAACTATTTTGAAAGAATTCATTCAAAGATTGATAAATGAGTGTAATCTTCTCACGATGAGCATTTAATAGTTGTCTTTTAAACCAAATTTCTCAACTATAAAAGTACATAACTCTTTGACTCTAACACATCAATTGAGTGCACAGAGAGAAGAATAACTCCACTCTTAAGCTATTCAAGTACTCAATAGCCCCTTTCTTCTTTCTCTCAATGGAATGGCCTGAACTCCTAGAGAGTTAAAGCTCTCAAGAGCCTACATTCGATTTGTTCGGTGCAGCACCTCATTATAGTCGCGAGGTTGTTGCACAAGCATACCACTGGACTCCTGAAGAGAAACAATTTCTTGAAAATGCTTTTTGTAGGTTCAATATCTAGGTTCTCAAACTCTTTTCGATTATGTTGCTTCAAAGCTCCCCATAAGTCAATGGAGGATATCAAAAACCAATGCATAACCCACATCAAAGACATTGAAATGGAAAATCTCTTCCCTAAAAATAAAGTTGTTGTTGATGATGATCATGATCAACATCATTACCAAGTGCCACAGGATGATGACTCGATATGGAGGTCGTTTTGTATGACGCGCCGCTTTAAGTTGAAAACACCCGTCCACTTCGCCGGCGGGGCATTTCATGGACTGAAGAGGGACAAAAGTATCTTTAATTCTTTCCTTGTATGGCGTCGGCTTCGACTTGAGGCTGCACGTCATTCAGAGCGGCCTCCATGTTTGAGTCATCTTCCTGTTGCACTTGGTAGTGATGCTGGTCATGATCATCATCAATAACAACTTTATTTTTTGGGATGAGATTCTCTATTTCAACATTTTGGAAGAGTTTGTATTGATTTTTGATATCCTCCATTGACTTATGGGGGAGTTTTGAAGCAACATATTCGAAAAAAGTTTGAGAACCTAGATTATTGAACCTAGAAAAAGCATTTTCGAAGAATTATTTCTCTTTAGGAGTCCATTGTTTTGCTTGTGCAGCAACCTCATGATTATGATGAGGGGCTACACCAAACAAATCAAATGTGGGCTCTTGATAGTTTGAACTCTCTAGGAAATCAGGTCATTCCATTGAGAGATAGAAGAAAGGGGCTAGTAAGTACTTGAATGACGTAAGAGTGGAATTATTATTTTCTTTTGCACTCAATTGATGTGTTTGAGTCAAAGAGTTGTGTCCTTTATAGTTGAGAATTTTTTTTTAATAGACAAATATTATATGGCCATGGTAAGAAGATTACACTCATTTATCAATCTTTGAATGAATTCTGTCAAAACATTGATGCTGTAAAGGATTGCACTCGTTGATCAATCTTTGCATGAACTCTTCTTGAATAAATTGAATCAAATTTTATTTTCGGTGGACCTAAACACGTTGTTTATGATATTGGGGTCCACATTGTGTATGCCTTATTTAGGTCCACCAGTAAGGCCTCATTTGTTTTCATTAAGATTAAGACGTACGAATACGAATGCACACCGAACGATTAAGATGTTGTCTGCGGTACGAACAACTGAATGATTAAGATCATTTATTTTTCAATATCTGAATGTGCATAATGTATTTATTTAAATATAATAAATATACAATTCAAATTAGAAAGTAACTAAATATTAGAAAACAAATACAAATTTAATTAAAAAAATTATTTGATTAAAAAAATGAAACATTTATGTTCACTATTAATGGTGAAGATGTTTTGTCATCGTGGTGGGTGGTGAATGGGGGTGGAGGGGTGAGTGGGTGGTGGGTGGTTGGTGGGGTAGCGGTTGATGGTGGGGGTGGGGCTGGTGATGGGAGGTGGGGGTAGTGGGAGTGGGGGTGGATGGTGTGGGGTAGCGGTTGATGGTGGGGTTAGTAGGGAGTGGGGGTGGGGTTGGTGGGAGTAGGGGTGGGGTTAGTGGTAGAGGTGGGGGTAGTGGGGTGGGTGGTGTGGATGGGCAAAGTGGGTGGTGGGGAGGGGACGCGGATACGTGCGTGGTGGGGTGGGGTTGAGGTGGATGGGTGGGGTTGGAGTGGAGAGCGGGTGGGGTGGGGTTGAGGTGGAGGGTTGGGGTTGGAACTGGTGATAAAAAAGTTCCATATAAAAATACCTCTTAATGATATTAAAACTTGGTTTAAGATCTTAATGATTAAGACTTATTCAGACCCAATAAGTGTTTAGATCTTAATGCAAACAAATGCATTGATAGGCAAGATTACGCCCCGAACCATTGATTCGATCCTTCAATAAATGCAAACAAATGAGGCCTAAATGGAATTTATTTCACTTAGTCGCATTTATCATATTGAAGGTTTATATTGCGGATCCCAATTTGTCTGCAGTTGAGGCACATTCATATGTCGATGGTATTTATTTAGAGCTTTTGATCTCTCCATTCTACTAACTCAAATTGCTAAAGGATTGGTTGGTAAGAAATCAGACTTGAAAACAAAATGTGTGAAAAAGTACTGAATATCATATTTTATTTTGAAATGTGCAATCATTCTTAGTAATTCCTTTTCCCCCTTGCTAATTACTTCCAATTCCGTAAAACCAACCTACCTTCTTCTTAATCTTGCAAGTAAAATTACTACTATTTGAGGTTGATCAAATCATCATGTCCAGTGGTGCCAAAAAATTGTAATCAACCATATAAATTAACGTCGTCGAATAATAAAAGAAAGAAATAACATAAAAAGATTTAGAATAAACTTATTTACCCCTATTAATTTATATTGTAATCATAGCTCAAACAATTGTTATACAATTGTGTATCAGGTGTTTTTCTTATGAATATTTTTTTTCCAAAAATTATTCATTTCTAACCATCATAATTTTTACTAAAAGGGAAAATGACTTTGTATGCTTATATTTTCTCCAATGGAACGCTTGAAATTATTTTCAATTTTTACAGAGTGATGGTTAAGAATAGACGTGAATTTCATATAAATCCTTAAAATTATCTCTATACTTTGATGGACTTTTAGTGCATTTTAATATTAAATATTATATGTTAAAGTTCATCAATTCAATACAATTTATGGTGCTGAATTTCACTGTACGTTGTGGCCATAAAAGTCTTCCTTCTCCTTACGTTTGTGTGCTTTGCCATTACTTTTGTTTTTATTGTCTCATTATTCATATGAGTTATGGATGAATGTGGTCTTATTTTTTTTAACACCTCCTACTCATAATTCTCCCATATTCTCCATATTTACACCATCTTAATACCTCCCATTATTCCACTCTCTCATCCAATTCAATTCAAGGATGAATTTTTCAACTATAAATAGTTTGTCATCTTTATTTTGTGTACATAGAGAAAAATATAGTGTATGAAAAGTGAGTTAAAAAAAAGAGAGAGTTTTTCCTAGTTGAAGGAAGGTGTTTTTTTTGTGGGCCTTTCGACTCAACATCTTGTCCGCAGTTTGTTGAGTTATACGACGTCGATCGAAACATTGTATCTGCGGAGGACAAGTCGAAAGATTACTATTTGACCCAGAGATTTATTTGCGCTGGGCAATCTCCTTAAAGAAAGCGAGATATCCGGCCTCGGCCAAAGATAATTTTTATTTATTCATTTTATTATTCAATTGTAATTGTAATTTCATTGTATTATCACCAACAAGTTTAAGGAGATTCATATGGCTACAATTGAAAAATCGGCGGATGTCAAAGTAGGAGATCTTAACAAGCCATTTCGGTTCAACGGTACTCATTTTAAGAGATGGAAGGAAAGTACTTTTCACTTAAGTCTTCTCAATGTTTCTTATGTGTTAACTGAGAAGAATCCAAATAAAGTAGACAACTCTTCCATGAATGATGAAGAACTTATTTCTCTTCAAGAAAAAATTGAAAAGTACGATGAAGATTCATACAAGTGTCGGTATTATTTACTTAATTGTCTATCAGATAATTTTTATGATTATTATGATAGAACTTACTCTCTTGTTAAAATTTGGAAAGCGTTGCGAGGTAAATATGATACGAGGAGGTCGAGGAGCGAAAAAATATCTTTGCTAGTAGATTTTTTCGTTTCCAAATGGTGGACAATAAATCGGTGGTAGATCAAGCTCAAGACTTTATAATGATTGTTGGAGAGCTTGGTCCGAGGAGATCAAAATTGGAGATAACCTTGTTGTTTGTGGCATAATAGATAAACTTCCACCTTCATGGAAGGAATTTCAAAAAACTATGCGCCACAAACAAAAGCCTCTCTTGAGACGTTGATTATGCGAATCCGCATGGAGGAAGAGGCAAGGGGCCAAGATGCGCTTTTGCAAACGGAAGAGAGCAACTTACAACCGTCACAAATAAGGTAAATTTAATTACTTCAAATAATGCTGCTCCTAATGCTAACAAAAATACCTCATGAAGCCTAAGAAGAAAATATTCAAGAAAAATAATAGTAGACCTCCCAAGAAAAATAATGGTGGTAACAACCAAGCACAAAATCAACAAGCACAAAATGGAGGACCATGCTTTGTCTGTGGCAAGAGTGGGCATATTGCTCGATTTTGCAAGTTTTGGAAACGTGGTCCTACACCTCGGTTAACGTTACCGAAGAGCCTTGTGGCGGTGATAACAGAACATAAATATGGTTGAAAATGTTGATGGATGGTGGGCTGATTCGGTGCAAACCGTCATATACTGCTATGACAAAGATTGGTTCAAAGTGTATACTCCATTTGAGGAGCCCAAAACCATCATGCTTGATGATTCTCACACTACTCAAGTGCTTGGAAAGGAGATGTCGAGTTGAGCTTTACCTCGGGAAGGGTGTTAACTTTAAAAGATGTACTTTTTACTCCTTCCATGAGAAAAAATTTGATGTCTAGTTTTCTTCTTAATAAAGCGAAGCTTCAAACAAATTATTGAGTCGATCAATATGTAATAGTGAAAAAAAAGGTATTTTTGTGGGAAAAGGGTATGCTTGTGATGGGATGTTTAAGTTGAATGTTGAGATGAATAAAGTGACTAATTACATTTACATGCTTTCTTCCACTAATTTTTGGCATGCTCGTTTATGTCATATTAATAATCGTTATGTGGGAATCATGAGTAGTTTAGGATTAATCCAATGATTAAAAAGGATTTTGAAAAATGTGAAGCTTGTAGTAAAGCCAAAATCACAAAAAGGCCTCATTTTCAAGTTGAAAGAAAAAGCTGAATTATTAGAATTAATTCATGCGATATTTGTGAACTTGGAGGAATTTTAACTCGTGGAGGAAATAGATATTTTATTACTTTTATTGATGATTTTTCTAAGTATACATATGTTTTCTTGATGAAAAATAAAAGTGATGCTTTTGAAACTTTTAAAATTTATCTCCATGAAGTTGAAAATCAGTTTGGTAGAAAAATAAAAAGAATTAGAAGTGATAGAGGCCGTGAATATGAGTCTAATGGGTTTAATTCTTTTGTTAGATCATTGGGAATAATTCATGAAACTACTCCACCTTATTCTCCCCATGCGTCTAATGGTGTAGCGGAGAGAGAAAAATAGAACTTTGGTTGAGTTGACTAATGCCATGCTTATTGAGTCTAGTGCACCTCTAAATTTTTGGGGTGAAGCTATTTTAACTGCTTGTTATGTGTTGAATCGTGTGCCTCATAAAAAGACTAAATTAACACCATTTTGAGTTGTGGAAAGGTCACAAGCCAAATTTGGGATATCTAAGAGTTTGGGGTTGTCTAGCTTATGTAAGGCTAATGGATCCCAAAATAAGTAAATTGGGTAAAAAAGTTACTACTTGTGCTTTTCTTGGTTATGCTTCAAATAATAGCAAATACATTCTATAGATTTTTTTAGTCTTGAAGATAATATAATAATAGAATCAGGAGATGCTATTTTTCATGAAAATAAATTTCCATTTGATTCTAAAAATAGTGGGGGTCATAGGACTAACGAAAATATTTTATCACTACCTAGTTCTTCTACTTCTGTTTTGAAAAATAAAGAAAGTGATGATTTTGAGTTAAGAAGAAGTAAAAGAGCTAGAGTAGAAAAAGATTTTGGTCCTGATTTTTATGTTTTTAATGTTGGAAATGACCCTCTAAATTTGCAAGAAGCTTTATCTTCACATGATGCTATTTTTTGGAAAGAGAGGTCAGTAAATGATGAAATGGAATCACTAATTTCCAATAAAACTTGGAAGTTAGTTGATTTACCACCGGGTTGTAAAACAATTGGATGTAAATGGGTCCTTAGAAAAAAGTTAAAACCGGATGGCTCTGTTGATAAATATAAGGCTAGACTAGTTGCTAAAGGTTTTAAACAACTAGAAGGCCTCGAATTTTTTGATACTTTTTCTCCGGTAACTAGAATTACATCCATAAGGCTTTTAATTGCTATTGCGCAATTTTGATTTGCATATTCACCAAATGGATGTAAAAACTGCTTTTTTAAATGGGGACCTAAATGAGGAAATTTATATGGAACAACCCGAAGGTTTTATTGAAAGGCCAAGAAAGCAAAGTGTGTAAACTTACTAAATCCCTATATGGCTTGAAACAGGCACCAAAGCAATGGCATGAGAAATTTGATTCCTGCATGATTGAAAATGGTTTTAAAACAAACGAGTGTGATAAGTGCATCTATCATAAGTCTTGGAATAATTCACATGTTATTGTTTGCCTCTATGTTGATGATTTATTGATATTTGGCTCTAACATGAATGTTATTGGTGAAACTAAAAATATTCTTAGAAGCCATTTTGACATGAAAGATCTTGGTGAGGCAAATTTTATTCTTGGAATAAAAATTACTAAAACATGTGATGGAATTTTCCTTGACCGGTACATTATGTTGAGAAAATTTTGAAAAAATATAACTTTCTTGATTGCAAGCATGTTGTAACTCCTTTTGATTCAAGTATTCACTTGTTTCCTGTTCAAAGTGAGAATGATGTGATAGATCAAAAGGAATATGCTAGCTTAATTGGAAGTTTGAGATATGTGATTTGATTGCACTAGGCACCGATATTGCGTATGCGGTTAGTACTTAGCGGAGTTTACAAGCAAGCCGGTAATGAACATTGGCATGCCATAACGAGAGTTATGAAATATTTAGTGGGTACAAAACCTATGGCTTGTTTTATAAAAAATATCTGCGTACTTGAAGGCTTTTACGATGCGATTGGAACACTTTATCCGGTGATTCTGTTCTACCACTTTGGTTATATTTTTACGTTGGCGGTGTGGTGCTATTTGTTGGAAATCAAAAAAGCAAACGATTATTGCTAACTTTCTACCATGGAGAATTTGAACTAATTGCTTTAGCTTCGGCTAGTGAAGAAGCGAATTGGTTAAGAGATTTATTATTTCAAATTCCTTATATTGAAAAACCAATTCCTCCTATTTTAATTCATTGTGATAGCACCGCTGCAATTGGTAGAGTTCAAAACCGTTATTATAACGGTAAATCCAGACCTATAAGGAGAAAACACGATCGTGAGATCATATTTGACAAGTGGTACCATTAACGTTGATTATGTCAAATCTTGTGATAATCTTGCGGATCCACTAACCAAGGCCTTGGCAAGAGAAAGGTCCGGAGCACGTCGAGGGGGATGGGATTGAAGCCCATAAATTCATGAGTCGTATGTGAGGAAACCCAACTTTGGGGACTAGAGATCCTATAACCGGGTTCAATGGGAAAAACGAATCATATGATGACTTTTTGAGAAAAATGCACTATTTTATTTATTCCCTCCCTATGGTGTGAGTGCATTATTCTCAGTTTACGTGGAGGTTGAGTTTATAAACTCTTAATGAAACTCGTAGCTCGTATGAGTGGGGTGTTAAGTTACGAAGCACACTTGATTTCACCTATGTGAGTGTGGAAATAGGCCGCTTACTAGCGAGAATTGGGCTCGTTCTCAAAAGCACTCATGAAACGGATAGCACAAGGCCGTAATGTCTTTGTTGTGAAAGCTCATGTCAACACCTTGATTATTATGTGTGAGCAATAATTCTTTATTTCCCTTAGCGATCATAGTTCAAGTCCGAGACCACTACGGCTCTGGAGTAAAGATTATTGTTTTACTAAGTGGAGGTTCAATGCAGAGCACACCTTCATTACGCATAATAATCTACCTTCAGCTGGGAAACTCTCTTATATTAATATTAAAATGAGTGGGGGATTGATGGTGCCTATTGGCATTTTAATATTAAAATATATTAAATTGCCTCATATTAAAGTTCCTCAATGTTCTTTTCTGTCGATGTTCGGTACCTCATTACACGAATGAGTTAGTGGCAGATTTATTTCGCATGTAACCTTTGTCAATTCTTTTCCCACGTTACCAGATTGTGGCCTTAATTTCCATTAAACCAAATCAGTTAGTGGTAAGAATATGGCCACTATTCTTCCTTTGTAACTCATGTAACCTCCAACTAATAATTCTTCCATTATCTACCTACTTTACTATCCCATTCATTTTCTATTCAATTCAAGGATGATTTTCTTACCTATAAATAGTTATCCATCCTTAACTTGTGAGGGGTAGAGAAAAATATATACTTTGGAGAGTTCTTGAAAAGTAAGGAATATAAAGAGAGTTTATTAGTTGAAGGAAGGTGTTCTTCTTTTTGGTGGAGCTTTGGACTCAACATCTGTCCAGTTTGTTGAGTTATACGACGTGATCGAGGCCGTTGTATCCTGGAGGGGACAAGTCGGAAAATTCTTTTCTTGGACCGAGAGATTTCTTCGCCGGGGCTTGAATCTCCTTAAAGAGAGCGAGATATCCGCGCCTCAGCCGAAGATATTTTTATTTCTTCATTTTATTTTTCAATTGTAATTGTAATTTCATTGTAATATCACCAACATACTTTACACGTATTTAGATTATAATTAGAAATGATTCATTGATGATAATCAAAACTAAAAATCTTTGTATATGTATAGAAAAAGAGATTGACAGTTAAATACAATATTTAACATTTTAATACACATGTAAATAATTATAAAAATAATGATAGATTCTATAAAACCTTTTAATTCTGATTACATTTGCTTTCAAATCCAAATTCTTCGGTTGAATTTTCAATGTGTACGGGAAGAAAAAACAATAAAAGACATCGGTTTTTCAATTGTATAGAAGATGAATGAAGGTTAAACAGTGAAGGATGTGGTGAAGCGGATGGAGCTGCTCCTCCTTAACCTGAGGTCTCGAGTTTGAGTCCTGAATATGAAAAGAATCCTTGATAGGCCTCCGAAGCCCTACCCAGTGGAAATCTGAATATAGTTAGACTTCAATGCTGGAAGTAGAGCAAGACCTCAAAAAGTTTATTCCGACCCCTTACCCTTTCTTTCAATGTTGCCAATTCCCAGAATACTAATGTACCCTCGTGTATACAGTTGTCCAACTACTTTCTTCCTCCGACTTCACACCGGGTGAAAAATAAAATGAAGGTTTAAACAATTATACTTAGCTCAAACTGAGAGTCTGACACGATGAAATCCAATTCATTTTATATAGATGTTCTAGTTAAGAGATTGCGGGTTGGGAGTTGGGGTTGGGGGTGTTGGGGCTGGTAGGGGTGGTTCTCTCTCACTTTTATGTCATCTTCAACTCTTCTTTTTCTTTACTCTTTTGGTATCGTATTCTATCATATATAATTTGTAGTTTCGTTCACTCAAGTCAATTAATCCAACTCTTTTAACCCATCCCTCCTTTTATTCCGTGTTAAAATAAATCTTGATTTATCATTTATTATCCGGTCATAAATGTTATACTAAATTACCCGCGATTTTATTAACACGTGCTTAGTCTTTTTCTAACTTGATTATGAAGCATAGTTTGAAAAGATTACTTGAAAGACGGTTCATGCTACTCAACTAACACTCTGTTTGGATGGTTGTTTCCCGTGGTTCATTAATGTACAGTATGGTATGGTGTTGTATTGTATTAATGAACACAATGTTTGGATAGACTGTATCATTTGTTGTGGTTTGATAACATTTGTATTGTTTGGTTTGATCGTATGGTACTGTATAATAACTTATAAGTTTACTAAAATACCCTTAACTCTTAATTACAAATTAGTTTATATATATCAATAAAGCTCAGGTAAAAGATAAAATAGGAACTATAAAAATAAGTAGGTGTTAGGTGGGGGTGGTGGAGGGGTGGGTGGTTGTAGGATAAGGGTGGGGATAGTGGGTGGTAGGGTGGGGGTGAGTGGTTGTGGGGTGGGGTTAGGTAGTGGTGAGGGGTAGTGGGTGGGAATGGTGAAGGGGTGGGTGGTGTGAGGTGGGTGGTTATGGGGGTAGGGTGGGAGTGAGTGGTTTTTTGGGGTGGGTTTGGGTGGTGACGAGGGGTAGTGGGTAGTGGTGGGGGTGGTGGGGGTGGTGGGTGGAGAAGGGTGGGGTGGGGTGGGGTGGGGGTGAGTGGTAGGGTGAGGGTACTATGGAGAAATGAAATACGTAACCATGCAAAAATCAGCAAATCTGTAATTTCAAAAATAAAACTTTTTCATGGTTATATAACCACGAAATTACAACGGGTTTACAACACTATGCCACATAATTTTAAGAACAATGAATACAAATATGGTTTCATAAAAAATCATACATTCATGAACCATGGAAAACAACCATCCAAACAGGGGTAATATAAATAAGGGTTTGTTTCCACAACTAAAAGAATTTGAAGCACAATCGGAATAAAATAAGATTGAAAGGATGCTATGTTGATAGCTAGCTCGCATATATGAATATTGAACCTATGTTTGTTGTGGATTTGATCTTGTTAAACAGGTCCAGGTTCGAGAAAAGAGAAATGAAGAAGAATATTATAAGGATGGAATGAAAACTCTCCTACGTGAATATTTAAGTAGTTAATTAACTGGCTATTAAAATTAGCTAAGAAAAGAGGTCACAAATTCGAGCCGTGAAAACAACCTCTTGCAGAGATGCAAAGTTAGACACGTAAAGCCGTGAAAACAGCCTCTTGCAGAGATGCATGGTAAGACTGCGCACATGGACAAACCCTTATGATTCGATTCTTCTCCGAACCCTGCACATAACGAGAGCTTGGTACACCCGAACTATTTTTTTTTCTTTTCTTTTTTGATGAAATAAAGTTGAATATGTCCTGGATTTGACCAAAGTAATTAAAGAGAGGTGGGGACAAACATAAGGTGAGAATTAACTACCCTGTCTGAACAACACTTCTTCTCCAAAGTCCAACACTCTAAATTCAACTAACCACTCAAGACTCCAAATGTGAAGTCTTTCAATCTCTCTAAAAACCCTAACCACCCATATCCACTATGTCCAAACCCCACACTCAAAATCATTCTAGGTTTTGTTATACAGTGAAAACAACTTGATGGGTGTTAAGTTTCTGATGCATTCACACTTCCCTTTGCTTCTACTTTCTTGTTTTTTGCTTCAACTCTGTGCTTCCACTTCTGTAAGTAAAAACCCAAAATTTTACTGCAAATTATTAAATTTCAGAGAAAAGGGTGTCTGAATATGTTATCAGAAGTCATGTGGTGTGTGAATTTGGAAAGTTCTGATTTTTTTGTTTTTTAAATTTTCAGGTATCTAATAAGACACTTGATGCACAAGTAGCTCCAGCTTCTGAGAATCAAAGTCATGATGATGGTAATATTTTGGAATTAATTAGACTATTGTTCAGTCAATTTCCTTGGAACTGATTGATTGGGTTGTGTTAATAAGTTTAAGGCTCTTTTTAGAATTAGTTATAGAGTTTCATCTATAGTCATCTTTTCAACATAATGTTTCATTATATGTTGGGATTTCTTACTAGTGCTTCTTATGCAATGTGTATGTCTATGTATCAATTGCCTATTCAAACTAGCATAGTGAACTTTTGAGTTTGGAGCAAATAAATGCTGGAAAATCCAATCTTGTTCATCAAAGTGTTATAGTTTTAAGGTCTATAGCTTGGAGTATCTTGAGCCAAAATATCATTCATAGAATCTAAGTTGCTTGGACTCTTCACTTCCGCTGCCGCACCCGTGTCGACACGACGTGGGTGTGGACTCCGTGCCGGATCTGGTCAATGTCATGAAAAGAATCATTTAGCTGTTCTCTTTAGTTTCCACATTTACAAAGAAAATCTGGTCGCAACCTTTCGTTTCCATTTGTTCTGTAGGAGGAAGAAGTAAAGAACAAAGTTCTAGTTTTTATTGAACTCACATGGGTGAGTACTTCTTCTGTTAGAACCTCATTTCTTCTGTGTAAAAAGAGAAAAGACGATAATTGTTGCTTCATCAGTGCGAAAGGCTGTGGATCATTTCAGAGAAAGCTGGCTGATTGAGTCAATTGAACGGAATTAGGACTCCAAGCTGAACAAAAAGAGAAGAGAACATCGAAGCTTAACTTAATGCACTAAGTTTGGTTTTTGTCAACCAGATCTTGGTTCTTTCATTTGTCCATCATTCTTGAATCTTATACACCTTCCCTTTCAACTAATGAAAAGTGAACACTGAATTTCACACAATGTCAATATCAAACCTCAACTGATCTGAGTGATATCACACAATTCATAACACAAAGGCCAAACGTCTACCCCCTATCAGGTTCGTAAGACACAGGAACAGAGGTAAGGGGAGAAATAACTCACCTTATAGTTGTTGTCATTGGCCATTACCAGGCGGCAACATCGTACTTGGACCTTTTTCAGCTTAGTTTAAGATGGAAGTGGTGGCCGATTGTGGTGGATGTTTCAATCTTCGAATCTTGGAAACTGTATACCAAATGAATTCTAAATTTGAAGCTTATCCCTGCATTGTTAGCATGATCAAGTAAATCAGACACGATTCATTTGGCAGTCCATTCACTATCAACCACAGAATTTACTCCCCTATATTGATATGAAAATAAAAATACTTCTAGAGTTGTTTGCCATTTCTTTTCTTCATCAAAAAAAGAAGAATATACTTTTAGAGTGAAAATTCATCTTTATTGTGGTATTAGATGTAACCAGTTCATAATACCTTAGGTTTATGGTCCATCATGAGGTATTAGAAAGTTCAGAACATTTTGTTGACTTTTGTTTGATTGCAAAAATATTTTTTGGCTCTTGTTTGGCTTCAGAACATTTTTTCATGCAAATTTTCTTCATGTTTTTGAATTTGATTTGCAAAAATCCGTTCAGCTCCTTTTACCACGTTGTATCCAATCCCTTGTCCTAAAAAGTAGGGGAAGATAGAAGAATGCTATTGCAGGAAAGCAACTTATGAGCTTTTCACTCAATCAATTTCCAAAAATTAGTAAAAATGACTGTGGTACTATATAAGCTTTCTAGGAGCAAAGTCAGGATACTTATTTTTTTCTTAGATTAATCAAGAAGTTAGGATAAGTACTATTATAGCACTAGTGCAACTGAAACTTATTTGGACCTCAACATGATTTTTCTTAGTGTATTACTATTTTTATTTTTTAACTGGTCTAGTTATTATGTCTCATCTTTTTGACACTATTGTCTACTGTCTCGCAAGCAGGAAAATGTGATCCTGGTTGGTTTAGCAGCCCAAGTGGGAAAAAATGTTACAAATATAATGCGACCTCTTTGCAATGGAATGAAGCGGAGATTTACTGCAATGGTTTTGGGGGAAACTTGGCTGCCATAACATCTTCAGAAGAACTGAACCTTGTCCAAAAGCTCTGTGGCAATGATAGTAACGGATGCTGGGTTGGCGGAAGGAGCATTAATACCACAGCTGGTTTGGGTTGGAAATGGTCTGATAATGCATCTAGCTGGAATGAGAGTATTGTTCCTAATGCAACTTTGGACTCAAGTTGCACAAATTTTTCATGCGATGGCGTTAAGTCGGTGGGCTCATGTACATCGATAACCAATGGCACTACACCCCTTATAGCTGAGAGATGCAATATAACTCATGCTTCTATATGCACACTTGATGCTTGTAAGTGATTGCAGGACGACTTATTTCTTATTTTTTCTTCACCAAGTGTAATTTTGATAAGTGGGAGCAAACTCTTTCCCTGACATAATGTGGTGATAATATGTGACTAACAACTTTGCAATCCCCTTGTATTTTTTCCGTAAGCAGTGCATTTTAGATAACCATTATCTTGGTCTAAATTGTTAGCTAAACAAATCTTTTATAATCTTTGAGTGGGTTTTAAATAATCTTCTGATATTTTTGATACATTAGGGAGGAAGTGTCGCCATATGCGCTGCCACAGGGAATATCTCATTATTCTTGCAGTTGTGAGTGGGTTGATTCTTTGCACTACTTTGGCTGTTGTTATATGGCTTCTTGTATTTAAGCGAAGTAAAAGACGCAGGAGATCTCGTGCATCAGTTGCATTAGTTCCCCCATCTTGGAAAATTTTCAATCGCGACGAAGTGAAATCCATGACAAAGAATTTCAGTGAAGCAAATCGTCTCCTTGGGGACGCCAAAACAGGTGGTACCTATAGTGGGCTTTTACCTGATGGTTCAAGGGTGGCTGTGAAAAGATTGAAGAGGTCCGGCTTTCAGAGGAAGAAAGAGTTCTACTCTGAGATTGGAAGGGTTGCAAGACTTCATCATCCAAATCTGGTGTCTATTAAAGGATGTTGCTATCATCATGGTGACCGCTATATTCTATACGAATTTATTATCAATGGACCCCTGGATAGGTGGCTACACCATATTCCTAGAGGAGGTAGGAGTTTGGACTGGAGCATGAGAATGAAAGTCGCCACCACCCTTGCTCAAGGAATTGCGTAAGTAGTGTTCCAACATTATCTTCATCTACATTGTAGATTAGGAATAAATATGTTAACTTATCCAGATAGGATGATTTTAGTCAGTAATGTGAAAGTTTATTCTTTTGATTTCATACTTCCCTTCTTTGAGATGAGTATGAACTCATATATACATGTTTGGGTTGGTTTCAATTGGAGGATGTTATCATGGAAGTTATACAAGGATGGTAAGAATGCATGATTGATGATAATAATAAAAAGAAGAATGCAGGAATGTCTTGCAATATTTTCCTTCTTGAGTAAGCTGGGGTCATTTTGCTCTTTTTGGAGATTTAGAGAATTTGCAAGTAGGTCTTCTTAATTTTATATGCTACACGGAATTCGGACAGAAGCCAGTGAAAAAAAGATAAAATACTTGAGGAAATGGATGCCAGTGACATATCAGTTAGAAACAAAAACTTCTAACTTTATAGGATAGTTACATCTTACAGTCTTTTTGTATTCATGAGTTCCCACTTTGAGTGTCTTACATTGTTGTAAGGGGGATGTCTATAGAAAGTAAGATGTTGAATATGTCTGTGCATATCTACGAGTCTATGGAGGTCACTGTCATAAGCGAAGCAACCAAGATGCCTAGTTCTGGCTATCAATGGATAGGTAATTCAAGACCAGTCATGTCTATGATGGTATATTTGTTGAACATGAAAAATGGATAAAGACTATGCAGTGTCTATTACTAAAGTAACATATTTCCTAAGTTTTTATGGATAAAGACTATGCAGTGTCTATTACTAAAGTAACATATTTCCTAAGTAATTTATGGAATTATAGGATCTAGCAAGCATGTGAAGCTACTGCATAAGGTGAGAATGACCCTTATCAAAAAAAAAAAAAAAAGGTGAGAATGACTGGTTTGGTTGTGTTATTGTTGTATTTTTAACCATGAAATGTGAGGTTGTTGAAAACTCTTTTTTCTCGCAATGTCTCTGCTAGTGCACAAAAGAAAATGCGTGTGTGATCCAAAAGCATGACATTGTTTGTTTTCTAATTTCGGCCTTGGCAATTTCTTTGCTCATACATAGTTTGGTGCTTACTTTCATGAAATGTGACAGGTTTCTTCATGACAAAGTGAAGCCACAAGTTGTGCATAGGGATATTCGTGCAAGCAATGTTCTCCTTGACGAAGATTTTGGCGCCCATCTAATGGGAGTTGGTCTGTCTAAGTTTGTGCCATGGGAAGTTATGCATGAGAGGAGAGTCATGGCAGGTGGTACTCATGGCTATCTTGCTCCGGAGTTTGTCTACAGAAATGAGCTTACTACAAAGAGTGACGTCTACAGCTTTGGAGTCCTCTTGCTTGAAATAGTTAGTGGACGAAGACCTGCACAAGCAGTTGATTCTGTTGGGTGGCAAAGTATATTTGAATGGGCCACGCCTCTGGTGCAGGCTCATCGATATGTTGAACTCTTGGATCCTCTCATATCATCTTCTTCCTCTTCTCAGATTCCTGAAGTTGGAGTCATCCAAAAAGTTGTTGACCTTGTTTATTCTTGTACACAACATGTGCCATCAATGCGTCCAAGGATGTCACACCTTGTCCATCAGCTACAACAATTAGCTCAGCCTCCTATTGTAAAGTAAGTGGGTAAGAATTATAGATCTGACATTTCTTTTAACTGAAACCAGCCTGCAATACAAAACTTTTATCCTTGTTGCAAGGGCCAACTGTATTAGGATTTATTTTAACCTTGCTGGACATGCAAGGCCTTGAAGCTTGAACCGGTCTGTAATGGTTGAAATGGAATACAACTACTAATCTGTACGTGAAAGGCTAGTTGGTTTTCACTTGCATCACCAAAGCCCGTATGCCATGATCTGGTGCTGCTTTGTATTGTTTACTTTAAAATACCACCAGTTTCAAATTTTATTTCTGTTTCCTGTGTAAAATTGTCATTATGCATAATAACCAACTCAAGATATGACCATGAAATTTTCTTGAAATCTTGCTTTTTCCCCAAATTTTTCAGCGAGGTCGTTGGTTTCTGTGTTACTCGTTTATGTTTCTCCAATTTTTCATCATTGCATGCCATGTCGCCACTTACTCGCTTCATGTTCACGCAATAGTTTTGGTTAACGATAGTTCACATTAACTACGATAGTTCACATTAACTA
Source organism: Lycium ferocissimum (assembly GCF_029784015.1). Classification (NCBI taxonomy): domain Eukaryota; kingdom Viridiplantae; phylum Streptophyta; class Magnoliopsida; order Solanales; family Solanaceae; genus Lycium; species Lycium ferocissimum. The sequence goes on from NC_081343.1 coordinate 46,133,851, forward strand.
ACAGGCCAAATTGCTTTATTGCAAATGTACATTCTCGTTACTGCAACTACAGAAGTTGAATCGATATATACAAAAATGGGATTATGAATGGCAAACTAGCCTACTAGATTACATTGCAAAATGCCAGTAATTACAAGAGTGTCTCCAAAAATGCAAGGACTGCCATTCCAGCTGCCCAAACATCGTCATCCGATACATGCTCTGCAGGAGAATGGCTGATGCCTCCACGACAACGCACAAAAAGCATTCCCACCTATTGAAAAGTAGCCAATCGTTAATACAATCTAAGAAAGAAAATAACCGTCCAACTGTCAATGACGCGGGTTAAAACTAAGACCATGGTTCAAATCCCAGCAATGATTAAAGATGTCCGGTGATTTCTTCCTATTTGCCTAATTTTGGGCGGACAAAGTAATCAAGGTACATGTTTTGGCGGGTGGGATGACATGTACTCAATACAATGGTGTGCATAGCACACCATATTTATATATAAAAAATAGAAAATCGAGTCCAAGACGTAAATTATAAGGTTCAAGTATAACTCACATTGGTTAGATGAGACATGGCCATTGCATCATGTCCTGCTCCACTCATCAGTACAGGAACATCACCTGGATCCTCACCGGTAATTCTTTTCAAAGCGGCGTAAGATGCAGATTTTAGCTCTGTACTGAGGCCAGGATCGCAAACCACAGCATTTGCATCATGCTAAACCAACAGAAGAAGTGTTAGTCATAGAGCAGCTGCAGTTAACGCCACAAAGGATTCACGAATCTCTCACCTTCCGCTCAACATTACAAAAGACAGAACGCCTGTCACACATATGATAAAGTCTATTGGAAAATTCATAAATTATAGCTTCTCGTCCTGTGTCATCCATTGCACGTACATCTACGGTGAATGTCACCTGTGAAAAATGCACATATATTATGAGTACTAAATATTCTCGAAATTCGAGCTTCCCTGTATGGATAATGGACAACAATATGGAACTTCTATGTCAGCAGTTCAAGGAGTGCTTGCCTGCCCTGGAATGACATTACTTGCACTTGGCCAAGTTGATATTTCTCCAACAGTACAGACCAGAGATCCTGCAAGAGATTTTACTGTTGAAGAAGCGCATTGACCATCATAGGACAGATAATACTCAGGTTGTTTACAAAGACTTTCTAGAAATACAATTAGTTCAGCAGCTGCAACCATAGGATCCTGTCGCATATTCATAGGTACTGTCCCTGCATGTCCTTGTGTTCCTCTCACTGTCACCTACAATGCTTAATTCCAAAGGTTCTGGTCAAGCAAGCATTACTTAAACCAAATCTATATGCGACAATGTATGTATACCAAAAGGAGATGTGAGTGGTGACAAGTGGAAGTAAGCCAAGCTGTAGATTATGCCGAGAACACATATCCAGGGGAGAAATTTTTCTCACTATTTAGATCCAATTCAACTATTCCCCCGCATTTTGATCAATCTTTTTATTGCCAAGGGCTTCAAATAGGTTTCTTGATTAATTCAGTTGCAATCTTTTGAAGTTAGCTTCAACATATCAAAGTAAAATCCAATACCCTCACGGCAAGGAACATCAAGATTCCACCTTGGAGCTCAGAGTAAGCTCAGTGATACATAATATAAGTACTTTTCTACTTTGTAACATCATATCATCACAAAGACCAGAACTACTAGAGCCTTAAAATCTGCTCCAACTAGGTTACATTAACAAACTTAAAATAAAAGTAGATGACGCACCTTCAACCTTGTCTGCCCTGCAATACCTTTTACTGAACCAAGAGGGAGACCAACATTCTCCAGTACAGGCCCCTGTTCAATGTGAACCTGCGGAAGACCATTAAAACAAGATCCATCATCAGCAACTATGTTACCAGGGATCTTATGAAGTAGTTAGTGACTTTTATATGGTATATTGAGAACTATTATTGACCTCAACATAGCCCCAAACAGATTCTGGTTCATATTTGAGCTGCAACAGGTTTTCTTCTGTAGTTTCTATTGAATTTGCTCTCAGAGCACCTTGCACTGTCACACCACTGAAATACAGTTGCACATTAGTGTACTGAGACACAATAGCTATACGAACAAAGACAAGCTTTTGGGTTAGCCATACAAACTTCTTATCATGTACTTGCAACGCTGAAACTGGTAATATGCCAGCAATAGCTGCACTCCCCAAGAAGGTTGACTGAAACCTTACTCCCTCCTCATCACAAAATGCAATTACCTGCAAAATAGTACATAAGATTTTTGTAATATTGGAGACTAAAAAGCAGGAGAGACTAAATATTCTATGATATAATATTAACTGAAAATAAAAGCTGTAAAAGTATAAGGAATACAAAGGAGAAATCGAATTGACAGCAAATATCACAGCAAGCAACTAGCACTACTACTAGTGCTGTAACACTACCTACAACTGCTCCTATATGCACCCTCCAACTCCTCATAATCCTGCTACCACAAAATGATCACTGGTCATATTATATTACTACAGTTCTTTTGCCAATATCTAGATTCTAGACAGACTAGCATGCTAAAGTGTTACTGCACAAATTATAGTGAGTGGAGATGTGAAAATAAAATTCTTCATGAAGAGTTTCTACTGTTTAATTAGTAGATCTAAAAGAAGTTGTATTTGCTAGATATAACTCAGTTCTCCCCTTCAAGGTCTTATTATGTCAAGTACCTGAAAATATGTAAACTCAACTCTTGGCTGTTCAAGGTACAACATTTCAAAGAGGTCAGAATATACTATCTGAGCTAGGATTAGATGGCCAAGAGGGGAAAATATACTATCTGTTGGAAAGCTTATGACTAGCAACTTACAACTAGTAATTGAACTATATACTCATCAATCTAGCCACTGAAGTGTGATAGTTAAGTTAAAGAAGAAATTACTTTTTGGTGTTCAGATGGAGAACCTCCACTAAAAGATTTTGTCGTTAGGAAGTAAGAGGACTCAAATAAATTTCAGTGCCCCCTCGGATATAGCTAATAACTACTAAAAGACGTGTTTATTGGTTTAACTGGAAAAAAAAAGATTTTACAAAATGGCAAACATGACAGACGATCGTATTCCAGGTAACATGTTTTATGTGTCTCACCTCAACTGGCCGCTGGAGTGTACCCAACCTTCCGCTGGCATTCAATGCCTTCAATGCAGATATTGCACAAATTATGCCCAATGAGCCATCAAAGAATCCAGCATCAATAACTGTATCCTGTTGCAACAAAAAAAATATTCAATGTCGGGTTCTTCTGCAGCATCTTGAACTAGTAATGCTGGGAAGTAAAACAAATCTACTATAAGAAGAAGATGTAAGAAATCAATGCTTCACCAAATGAGAGCCAATTAACAAAGCCTTTTCACTTGGATTAATCCCTTCAGCCCGACCATGGACATTGCCCATTTGGTCCACCCACCTGGAACCAGGAGTGCCCTCAATTAAGTTTCTGTCGCATTAAAAATACAGTAAGATAAGTCGAAAACATACGTTTTCAAGCCTGCATCTTCCATCCATGCACGAAGAAGATTTCCTGCTTTGATCGATGCAGGGCTTTGGAAGGTCCTTTCAAGGTAGCCATTTGCATCACTTACCTGCCACACAACACAAAATTTGTTACTTCAACACTTGTACTGATGAAAAGCAGGATAAGAGATAACAGCAAAACGAGCATAAATGAAAGCAACATATACAACTGCAGAAATCAGTTAATGGATTCATTTATGCATAATGTATTGTAACACACAAGAAAAACATGCCTCCCAGGAAATTTGACTTCACAATTAATGATTTAAATAGTTTGCCTTGCTTTGATACCTTTCCAAGCTCATTGAGTCTTGCAACAGCTTCCTCCTTGAGGATTTCAGGGAACAAATACTTTATGCCTTCTGTATTTTCAGCACCTAATCATCAATAAGAGCACCACATTATTACAGCTTTGAGGTATTTAGTATAAAAAGAGCAACTATATCAATGAAACAAAAAAAGAATCTTTCCATGAGATGAAAAGGGAATAGTTCTTCGTGATCAAGAACACAAGTTTTGGGTTTCAGAAAAAATCAATTTTAACAGAACTTCACTATTGGGACTTAGAAATAATAGTCTTACAAAAATGGCTAGTCACCTAGATAGAGAAGCAAAGAGTTATTAGCCTGGAAAATAATTAAACTAATAAAAAGAAACATAATCATAGTACTTGTGTACATTGTGTGACGTTACGATCCAAGACCTAATGAATTGAAGAGGGTATGAATATACAAACAAGGAGAACATATAAGGACTAATTTTTCCAGTAGCGAACTTTGTCAATTACCATTTGTTATGCCTGAAAACTAAAACATGGAACACCCAGTATAATTTAAAAATGGCTCACAACATAATTTCATTTTGACAATAAAGAAAGCATTTTTCTAAAAAGAATCAAATCAACACATACTCTTCAACATCTATTAAAGTGAGAAAGAATATACTTCAACTTTTACACGCCAGCTGCCTACTGGGAAGACAGTGGGGATAAGGGGAAAAAAGATACAATTACAAAGCCACACATTAAAAGGTTACAATCATGAATCATCTCATTATCAAATCATTACAAAAAGATCCTATTAAAATCACAAACAACCTTAAACATACATTTCAAGCAGAGATATTAAAAGGGTTGATTTATTATCCAAAAGGGTCTCAAAATCACAACCTTATATGTCAAGAAACCCATAAATGAATCAAAGAAATATAATTAATTACCAAAGAATGTGTTAGACATGGCGAAAAAAGGAGAAAGAAGAAGAAAGAAGGATATGATTGAGATAAGTTTGTTCATGATTGCATGGGAAGCAAATGAGCATGTATGGGTAGTAATAATAGGATAATTATTAGGAGCCGCCATGGCTGCTTGCTGCAAGCTTATGGAGGAAACAAAAGGCAAGCAAACAAGGCCACGGCACTGTCAAAACGAGAAAGATAAGTGACTCTAGATTGTGGAAATCCAATAAAGACCACTACTAGTATATATAAGTACAAACAAAACAATTAGTTCATCCTATACATATTTACCACCTCGCTATTTGTTTTAAGCTGAAGCTCGTGGCTCGTGACCCGTGAAGGCTCTAGTTGTTTTTTGTTTTTTCGCGACGTGGGTCCCACCGGGCCTTGAAAAGATGCTATGGGTCACCCCACCACCCCCCACCCCCTAAAAAAAAAAAATTCATCGTGGTTACTCGTTTCGTCTCAAATTATAGAGTCCGGCACTTTTATAACCCAAAAAAAAAAAAAAAATTTGAACCAAACTAACCCATTAGGAAAAAAAAAAAAAAAAAAGACTCACACACGCGCGGATTACGGCGTGAAAGGGCCAAAGCATACTTTTACAGTTTGACCCTTTCACGCACAAAATCTATGCGTGAAACCCTTCCCTAAAACCCCCGACCCCAACACATGCATTCTCTTCTCTTTCATTTCCTCCATCTTCACCTTTTCAACACACTTTTGCACTTCCAAAAATATGTCTCAAAGTTTTGAAACTTCAATATTTGCTATACAACCCGATATTTGTGAATGCAGTTATTACTGTAAACTAAAAACATCAAAGACCCAAGATAATCCGGATCGCCCTTTTTTGTGTTGTAAAGTGCCCGAAGTAAGTGTTTTTATATTTTTTAGTGTTTTTTTTTCACGTTATCCACATATTTTACTTTCAAAAACTGATTTTCTTGTAATGTTTATAGGATATGGGCGGTTGCAAACACTTTCGGTGGGAAGATAGCATTCACGTGAATAAAACGGTGGCGGCGAAGTTTAAAAATTCACTTTTGGATAGAGATACCGCGACTTCACGTATTTATAGAGATACCGCTAAGTTAGACTCGCAATTTAAGCTTGTGGAAGCTGAAGAAAAATTGAACGTTTGGAGGTGTTGCTCACCGATTCCGGAAAAAAAACGAATTTTGCTGAAGGCTAAACTTAGAGAGGCTCAACACGAGAAAATAGCTTTGAAAGAAAAACTTAAATTGTGGAAGATTATTTGTGCTATCTTGTTGTTGTTCATTATTTATATGTATTTTGTTTATTTAGTTTAATATTTCTATGGATTATGTTTTTTACTAGTTGTATCTTTTCCCCTATAATGTAATCCGCACCCTTTATGTACTAATTTATTTGTGGTTCTTTGTGAAATTGTCAATTAATAATAGACTTTAACAATAAACTTTGAAGAATTAAAAACACGCCAAACTAATTCAAATTTATGACTTCATCACAAAATAAAAATACAAATTAACAGCCTTAGTCCGAAACTTAAATGACCCATAGTCTAAGACAGTGAGCCTAAATAGACCTTAATCGTCATCAGAATAGAAGTCCTCAATATCGTCCTCCAAACGATATTGGCGGTCTCTTAACATACATCTTTTTTCAGGAGATGTTAGTTCTCTTAGGTTGATGATGCTTGTTCTTTAGCCAACTTTAGCATGTAAAATCTACAACGTCTTGCCAGCATTCTGTTGTTTTCTTTTCTAATCCTTTGTACGGCCATCTCGCAAGTGGACCTACTCGAGCCATGGTTATTGAGTACCTTGTTGGGATTGGAGCGTTGAGATTTTCTAAGTCACGAACAAGACGTTCTAATTCGGCAATCCGATGTAACCATTCTCTGGGTAAACCGCAATAATATTCTCGCGGATCTGAATATTTGACACTACAGAAATCATCATTACGCTCTATAAGAAGGTGCGGATTTAGCTCGTCTAGTTTGAAATTACTGGTATCACTCGAAAAACTGCTATGATTTGAACTCTCATTATCACTGCTATTTGGTTCTTTTGGAAGGAGTAAAGACCAAGCTGAGTTTCTACTACTCGACATTGAATATGTTGTAGTCTAATAACAAAAGAAATGGCTACTTATATAGTTGCAAACCCCCAAGTACCCTGGGGGGGTGTCTTTATGACCCTACCTACTTACCTTATTATAAGAAAAATATTAATCTTCATCGGACATTTCACAGTCCGAATTGGATCTAAATCTTGTGCTACCATGTATACCGTATTCTACCCTATGGTAACGTATTTGCATCCGATTGTTCTCTTCGCGAAAACGATTAAGAGCAAAATTAAACCCTTGTGGAGTTCCCCGAGCATTGACATAGCACCTTTTTTTGGGCGTTTAAGCCCTATTGAAGCTAACTTTTGCTCCAGTGCTTCAGCCTCCCTAACACGCCAATTCCACTCCTCTCTCATTGTTCTATTGTATTCTTGATTGAATCTTTTGTTAGGGTTATTTGAGTAATGAAAATCATCATCATCTAGTTCCCATGTCCTACCCATTGCTTCAAATATTTTTGCTGGGGTAAAATGTGTAATAGAATCAAGATTACCAAATTGGTTGTAGAATGTTATGATAACTCGCTTTAAAGTGAATACTAGTTGTTTGTCAATCATGTTATATATAGTACTGCATTTTTTGACCGTTTATTTGAATTTAATTCATATTTCGCAATGTTCTTGTGCGCAATGGAACATGATTTGACAACACATCATGCATGCCAATTTCAGCTTTTTTTAGGACACGTAAAGGACCGATTTGACAATACAATGCTGCATTTTTGACAGTTTATTTGAATTTAATTCATTTACGCAATGTTCTTGTGCGCAATAAAACATGATTTGACAACACATCATGCATGCTAATATTTCAGCTTTTTTATGACACGTAAAGGACCGATTTGACAACACAATGCTGCATTTTTGACAGTTTATTTGAATTAACGCAATGTTCTTGTGCACAATAGAATATGTATGAATTTATGACACGTAAAGGACATGATTTGACAACACATCATGCATGCCAATTTCAGCTTTTTTATGACACGTAAAGGACCGGTTTGATAATACAATGCTGCATTTTTTACCGTTTATTTGAATTAAATTCATATTACGCAATGTTCTTGTGCGCAATAGAACATGTATGAATTTATAACACGTAAAGGACATGATTTGACAACACATCATGCATGCCAATTTCAGCTTTTTTATGATACGTAAAGGACCGATTTGACAATACAATGATGCATTTTTGACCGTTTATTTGAATTTTATTCATATTACGCAATGTTCTTGTGCGCAATAGGACATGATTTGACAACACATCACGCATGCCAATTTAAGCTTTTTTATGACATGTAAAGAACTGATTTGACAATACAATGCTGCATTTTTTACCGTTTATTTGAATTTTATTCATATTACGCACTGTTTCAATGCGCAATAGAACTCAATATGAATCTATTTACAAAGAATGTTAGACGAGGTAAAAACTCATCCATTTCATAAGTTTAAGTCTCTTAAGTCCTACAAAAAATGGCTCAAGATATTCCGCATTAAGGTTTTGATACATTGGGATGGTATTATCCTTGATGACAATAGATAGTACGATTCGTTACAATAAAAGACCAAACGTTTATGTTAAATGTTCACTTGAAATGTCTTGTGAATCACTAGTCACTTACATATATGAAAAAATGAAGGTTAGTATAGATAGTATGAAATCTCTATAACGGGGGATATCCACAATCGATTTCCAATGGTATAGTGCTTTATGGTAGGCATTATATCAATGATAATGATTCTTTGAGGGATTATTTGAATGCGCCGAGGAGAAATTAAAATATTTTGTCGCCCTTAATGTTCTTGAGATGTATGTTGAAAAGATACCGAGAGATCCCGCAAGAACAAATTTACCAAGCTAACACGTATGGAGATTTTAGTTCTTACGGGGTATTTTGAGTGGTCGGGTGCACTGGAAAATCTTACCCAATAATTAAATCAAACTTGGTAAATATGCATTCTTATATTATTATTTTATGCGAGCACGTGTTTATTGTATGTATTGGTAAATAACCATTTTTAAATCTTTGTAGGGGTTATAGACACGATAAAAGTAATATTGGGCAATCATCTCAATTTAGTGGAGCAACTCATTATTATCGAACTCTCGGTTCGGTGGAGGCGATTATTATAATAATTCTCGGTTCGGTGGAGCCGATTATTATAATAATTCTCGGTTGATGCGGTGATTATTATCAAAACTCACCGATGTACCACAAACAAGGATGAAAGGCAATCCTCTCAGTTTGGTGGAGTTGATTATTCTCCACACCATGCTCATTATCAATATGTGTAGGTTTATCACCTTGATGTTGAATAATTATATATATATATAGATATTTGAATTTGGAATTTAACATATGCTTTGTATCGTGTAGGAGGAGACCTTTCTTAGATGGCGCTGATTGTCCAAGTTATGTGGATACATCAGAGAGTGATGGCGATGAACCAGCTAATAATGCAGAGGTAACCGATGATGAAGATAGTGAAGGGATGAAGAAGATACGCATTTTATGTTATATCTCGCATTTCGCACGTCGGAATATTTTTAAGTTGGTTGCGAAGAATTATGGACGAGGTTATCCCTCGACGTAGTTTTACGACAAATGGTTTATGATTTGTTTGGAAGGAAGCATTAAGGAAAAAGTTGGGACTAAGAATGCATTGTGGAAAAATATGTGTGCATCTTATGGTGCAAGATATACAAATATGTGGGCAAAAGTTGACCAAGTCAAGGAATTAGTTGTCTTTTTATTTAAAGAGAATTCTAGAAAAAATTGGAAAAATTGAAGACAAAAAAAAAAAGAGAAAGGCCGGCCATGTGAGGGCCGTATTATGCTGCCCGATTACTAATATATATATATATATATATATATATATGTGTGAGGAGTGATCGAAGAAGAAGTCTTCATTATTTCATGTTCTAGAAAAATTGAGAGAAAGAAAGAAAAGAGAGAAGAGAGAGCCACGGCCTTGGGCGGCAGTTTTGGCCATGAGAGTTTGATGAAGAAAAATTATTTTCTTCCATGTTTTCCACTCTTTGGAAGGTGCTAAACAACATGAAGTAGTTGTTGAATCAAGTGAAGCTCTTGTTCTAGCAAAACCTTGCTATGTAAGTAGAATGAAGAAGGGCATGGAAGAGGTGAGATTCAATCTTATTTTTCTTATGTTATGGATGGTTTGTACGTGTTGTGAAGTATGGAAATGAATTAAAAACTTGAAAATATGGATGTTAAAGTCAAGCCATGAATGTTGATGTTGTCTTTTATGGGTGCATGTTGTTGTGATGTAGTAATGAAATAATGGTAGTTAGCATATTTGTATGTTGTTGTAGTATGTAGAATCGAATAAAAGTCATGAAAAATATATGTATGGGGTGATGTGGTTGTGGCCGTGAGTTGTGTATAGGTGGTAGGAGAATGAATTAATGTTATTTTGTATGTTGGTTATTGTTGTTATGAATTACGTAATGAAGAAATAAATGAAATGCATGGGAATGTGATGTTGAAGGTGTAGCCGTGGGGGGCTGTTTTGGAGGGAGTATGACGAACAAATGTTATGTTGTGTTTTGGTGGTTGTTTGTTACGGATTATGTATGGAAAATGAAGGTTTGATGATCTAAATTGAAGTCACAATGGTTGTGGGCTGAATTGGAAGTTAACATGATTCCTATGTAGATCTTACATTTATGCTAATAACTATGCTAACAAGTGAATTGTTGATGTAGTTTATGAGTTTAGAAGAAAAGAAATGTGTCGTCGATGTTTACTTGGACTTGGAAGGTTTCGGATTGCCTTGTATGTTGGATGGACCGACTTGAAAATTGTGTGGACTACTTGAAATATTCTTAAATTTTGATGAAATGATCTCGGGTTGGTATGTGAATATGTGGATGTTGATGTTGACTTGAACGTATGTAGTTTATTGGAATACAAATGGAATGTCGTTGAATTATATAGAAAGGAGTTATTAATGTTAGGATGTGTTTGGAATCGATTATTGACATTGTTATTATGATTATTGGTTTGGTTGTTGTTGATATTAGCCGAGATGAATTCTCGGGGTCGGTGAATATATAGGGGAGATGCTGTCGAAATTTCCGTAGAAAAGTAATGGTTTGGAATGAGATTCTTCGATGCTTATAGCTAATGCTTGATGCCTATTGATGTGTGGTAGATCTTGAGAAGCCGAGGCGCAAATTGGATTAGTTCCGAGGGCGGCCAAGGTATGTAAAGCTCACCTTTCTTTCTTTGGCATGTCTTAGTACTACTAAGCTATGACCCGAGCCTTGGGGTAATTCCACTCTTAGAATCCGAGCTTAGGTATGTACCTTGTTCATCCCTTAACATGTACTCTTTAATGGGACCAAAATAAGATTTTCATGTTTTCAAAAGAATGAATTTCAAAGGTTTTATAAAGACTTTGACTACAAAAAGGGTCCCGAACTTCAAACGTCCGTAACTTTTGCATACGAGCTCGGATTGCCCCGAAACATAATATGTATGATCATAAGACATAACTTTCCCCTACCTACCCTAGTCGGGCTCGGACGGGGGTCGACACCGTCCGTGGGGCCCGCGACCTTTCTATGCCTATTACGGGACGACCTTCGGAAAAATGTAAGTTTCGTTTCATTTGGACTTTTGCATATGAATTTTCTTACTTACTTAATGATTTATGATTACGATTTTATGCATATGTATGCTCACGACTCCGCTCGTGCTCATGGTTGTACCTCCTTCACCGAGTCCGGGCCGGTTATGCCGCGCGCAATATGATAAACTTCCGGTGTGATGCCGTGTTACGGTTCGCCGAGCTCCTCTCCGCAGGGCCGGTTCCGTTTGGTGTGATCTTGTGATATGGTGTGTACGGTCGGCTATGATGTGTTACGGGGATTTGTCGGGTTACGGAGATCCGAAATCTTCTGTGATGCGTAAGTGGCGCCAACGACGGCGGCGACCACCGTTCTAAGAGCCTGCATGATTTGCATTTTAATTGCATATTTTGATACTTTGCATATTATGTCCATCTTACGTATTTTGTTCCTATGGTTTGGTATTTACGCTTTTACATACTCGGTACATATTCCGTGCGCCGACCCCTTTTTCTTCGGGGGGGGGCGTTTCATTAAGCGCGGTACACCTGTGTGAGTCAAGACGTTAGCGAGAAATGTTCCGGCGGATTGGCGAGCTCCACTTGTTCCGTTTTTGCCGCCGAGTCGAGTACGTGCATACTATGATATCCGAGTCATGTTAGAGACTTTGCGGACGAGTCATATGCATCGGATGTTTAAATAGGGATGAGCGGCTCTATAAGCCATCATTTTGTGATATGTGATATTACAGATTTTGTACGATCGCAAGTTTGTATTTGATTTGAAATTATGTATTTATGATTTGGCCATGGGCCCAATGCGAGTACGTGTGTTACGATAGTCTGAGGGTTCGCTCGGCCCTGGATAAGGGTCGGGTGCCCATCACACCCTATCGAAAATTGGGGTGTGACATTTTAGTCCCCAGAGGCAACCAGAACCAATTCACCACCACGCACCACCTCCGATAGCGAAAAACCCAATTCCTGATAGCCCAATGCAGTGGCATTCTAACTATATTCCATATCTAGACAGTCTCCAAGGTCGTGAGAATGCATTTGTCTTCACAAGAGATGATGATCAAAGTAGCCAAAAAATATGGATTGAACCAAAAAATTCCATGACTGATGAATGCATCCTTGCAAAGGGAATGCAGTTCACATCAAAAAAGATGTTGCAACAGGCTGTCAGAATGTATTGTATAAATGATATGAGGGAGTTTAAGGTTGATGACTCAAACAAATCGATATGGAGGCTGATTTGTAAGCAACATACTCAAGGCTGTCGGTGGTTGCTTATGGGAATTGCTAAGCCTGATGGTCTGTAGGAAATCACAAAATTCCACCCTAAGAACACTTGTGATATGGGACAAAGTCGAGCACATCATTTTAATCTAGATATAAACATGATTGCTCGGTGTTACTAAACACACGTTGAGGAAACTCCAACGTAACTTATCGACCGTTTACATTATATATCTTATAGCAATTAAAATATCATTGCTAAATGTTGTTTGTTTAAACTTATGCAGGATGCCTATCAAAACTTGTATTAGCATGGTCCACTCAAAATATGGTAAAATCATAAGCAAGAGAAAGGCATTTCTCGGGTGTAGACGTGCTTTTGAGACTATCTTTGGAAGTTGGGAATCCTCTTTTCAGGCGTTGCCGGAGTATATGGCGGCTCTAAAACATGCTAATCCGCAGCAGCAGTATAGTGGCGTTTTAAGGGCGAAATTTTTGACTTCGTCTTTTGGGCATTCAAACCAAGTATTGATGATTTTGCTCACTGCCGGAATGTAATATCGATAGATGGGATGCATGTATATGACATTAAACTCCTAATTGCAGTAGGTATGGATGCCAATGGGTCAATATTCCCTCTTGCTTTCGCAATTGCCGCCAACGAGAGCAACGAGACATGGGGATGTTCTTGACTCATCTACAAACTCATGTTATTAAGGGTCGTCAGGGCATATGTGTCTATCGGATCGTCGTAAAGGCATATTGCACAATATGCGCACTCGGAAGGAGGAAGCCTCCATGCTTGCCATCGATATTGTTTAAGGCACTTAAAGGCTAATTTGCAAACAAAGTTTGGAAATGGCAATGTAAACAAATTGATGTGGAGGGTTGCGAAAGGCATCAACAAAAAATGGGCTGCAAAAATGGACGCTAAGGGAAGTGAGTGAAGAGGCATGTGTTTGGTTGATAAAATTAGAAGTTGAAAAATGGACGCTTTATCTTTGATGGAGGGGGAAGGAGATGGGCATGCTCATTGAATGAATGACTCGGGTCTTTCAATGGACTCCTCAAATCTGCTCGAGGACTACCGTCACCGCGAATGGTAAGACTAACTTTCGTGCGGGTCGTGGAGCGATTTGCGGATGAGACAAGGCAAAGTAGACGCATATTAGTCGACCGAGAACATGGATGCCAAGCCTACAAAAAGATAGAGCACCATAGAAGAAAGGCGAGGGTCACCAAATGACCAGGTATGACGTCGTTCAACGAGTGTATGAAGTTAGAACGAGTTATTGCGACGGCAAGAAATGAGGAAAAAAACATATCGTTCTTGAGCGTATAAAATCATGCACTTGTGGTAAGTGGAAAACGACGTGCCACGTACCATATTCTCATGCGATCAAATGCTTTGAGAGAATGACCCAATGTAACTAATTATGTGGCGGAGGAATATAAGGTCGTAAAATACCTTAAAGCCTTTCGAAGGCCACTTCCGTCCCCTCGGTGATCAAGCTTATTGGCCAATGGCCATGGCAGCGTTTTCTATGATTGCGAACAAGAACCATATCCGTAAATTGGGAAAAAACAAGCTAACCCGTTATCACAATCAAATGGATGTTAACGAAAAGACTTACTCTCGCAAGTGCTCGACATGTAAATAATTTGGGCATGATAAGCGTTCATGTGGGCAAAACTCCCGTGATGGCAGCACATCTGGAAGTAGAAGAGTGTCTAGAACTTGATTTTTTTTGTTTAAGTCTATTGTAATTTAATGATGTATTTTGTTGCTAATGGAATGAAATATTTTTCAATTATTATGAACCTCTCATATTGGAATTATTTTTAAATATTATATTTATTTTTGCACATTCAAAAGGTGCCGATTACACAATACAATAACAAAATAAAAAAGACATAAAAGAAAAAAAACCTAATACAAAGCAGAGTAATTTTTTTCTTTTCTATCTTTCTTGAACCAAAAAAGTACTTTTATAGCTTTGGGAGTAAAACAAAAGAGATTAATCAAAACCCTATAAAATATGACACTTAAACCTAAATATAACAAGTTTTCAAACGTACTTCGGAGTACTTTACAACCCCTAAAACGACGATCCAAATGTATATGTATACTTGATGTAATGAGCCGATATTATTGTACACTAAAAAAAATATAAAGTTCTATATAAAATATTTATATTCCGGTGTTTTGCAACGTAACTAATCTTCTGTCAAAGTATGAAAAAAAACCTTAATTTTGAGTTTGAATTCCCATGAATAAAGGTTGGGGTCGGAGGTTTTAGGTATGGGTTTCACGTACAGATTCTGTGCGTGAAGCCTAGTTTGGTTTTTTTTTTTTTTTTTTAATGGGTTAGTTTGGTTCCAAATTTTTTTTTTTTTGGGTTACAAAGTGCCGAGTCCCAAATTATAGGTAGCTTTTTTTATTTTACACGATCTTTAAGAAATATTAGTCATTAGAAGGGTATTTGACTAACTTTATTCTTATTTATCTCTAAATTATAATCTCTTTTCATTAAATATTTACTCTATATATGTGTCATCACCATTAACGAAAAATTCTACTAAGTAAGTGTAAAATAAGAAAAAATAATTAATTGTATGTTAAATTTCTAAAACGATAAATATTTTGAGACAACTATTTTTAGTAACCACGATAGATAATTTGAGACGGAGGGTGTAATTTCTTTTACTAATACTCCTTCTGTCTCAATTTATGTGGCACAGTTGAAATTCGAGATTCAAATTTTTAAATTTTGACCATGAACTCGAACAAGGAAACTTTAAGTTTAATAAAATAAAACTTATATATTTAAAAGTTACGTAAAAATAGGATAAATCATACTAATAATTGATAACTTAAAATATTTAAAAGACATATAAAATATTCTGATGAAAAATTTGAATGACTCTTGAAATGCGAAAGATACACATAAATTGAAACGGAAAGAGGAGTTCATCATTTTCTTTTTTTCCCTCCTTTTATTGTTGTTGTTGCATTTTTTTTTTTTTTTGAACTGTAGTGCACGTCGATCACCAAAGGGTGTGATGAATGGGTTAGGATTCACTCATTCTCATTCAGGAATCTTGATCTCGAACTAAAGAATAAATATTTTTTGGTAAATCTATTTATTATTAATAATATTGAGGTTTTATATTACTTTATTAGTACGTATTGCTTTGTCTGGCACAGTTTTCAAATAGAAATAAAATTGAATATCACGTTATCCGTTTGGTCTATCATGAGCGAATTAAAAAATTAGAGATCCACCATATCCAGCAAGGGACCAAGATCTTACGAAAGAAACAAACTCTTTTGTTGTTTTCTTGGTGTTAAATTTCGTTTTAGATTTACCCCCTCCATTGTTACCTCTACAGCAAAGAAGCTCAGTTTCTACTTTCTACTGCCATTATGAAGCTAGTCTCTGTTTATTTTTGGGTATAAAATGCTATGACTAAAATATATCTTTCAAGAAAATGTTTGCTGAAATTTGTTTCCAACTTCTTAACAAATACTATTGAAAAATCACTATTCCCACAGAAAAATATTCAATGGCTATTCTTATATATGTTCAGTGGCTATTCTCACAGATATTTTGATTTAATCAGTGGGAAAATAAAGAATAGTAGTATTTCCACGCAAAAAATTATAAAGTTTGCTTTTAGGTAGGCTTGTTTTAAAACTCGTTTTTACGCGTTTCAAAGGATGGGCTTTAAATGAGATAGGAAAATCATATTTTATAACATAAAATTTTCACTGAATATCGGTGGGAAAAACCTATATTTCTAGTAGTGATATTTTCTTTTATAGAGAATACCATCGAAACATTATTCATTTTATTCACCGAATCAAATAATTAAAAAATGATTTCCTAAAGTAAAACATTTTTTTGGCTCTTCGTACTAAATTCCTCCGTAATCTTATTAATTATACCGGTAACTCTATGATTTGACCATCACATCAATTTGCTTAAAAAATAACTCCAACACGATTTGCGCTAACATGATATTTTGGCTTGTTTATGTGGGTTTCTGGTCATTTTTATTTTCGGAGAAACTATTTATAAGTTAAATGATTTAAGAGTGACAAAAATAGTTTAGTAACTTTTGTAGAAATAAACCGTAAGTTTGATGATCATTTGAGGAATAAACTCTCTCCTCTCTTGTCCTTAAATAAACACACCTCCAGTGTTTTCGGTGTTACTATTTCATAGTATTTGTTGTGTGTTAACTATCACATTTACATCAGAAAGACCAAATTTTAATCAATTCGCGGGAATGACTCAAACAATCACATTTTCATCCTTGCCAATCTAAATTGGTTTTGTTTCCTAACATCATATTTGATCCTACTTTATTATGCCAATACTTTTACGATATATATTTTAAAATGTGAAAAAATAGAATAGCTACTTGCTAAAAATAACACTTTATATCGATCGAACTATTAAATAGGGACAAACTTCCAATCTAAGAAATAAAATAGGTCAATTTTTATTTGGGTCATCAAGTGGAATACGTTATTGAGTACAACATTTGGAAAGGACGTGTGTGAAATTAGCTGTCTCAAAATGCCTGCCAGCTTCTATTAATATTGGGGCTAGTTGAGATGCTATTTGCAAGCGCACAACACACCGTGGATAGGCTGAATAACAGTACACAAGCACACATAATAATTAAGAATAACATTTTTACCTAGTACATTAAAAATCAATAAAACTTACTATAAATCAAGACTACCTATCCAAAAATCTCAACAACTTATAAAAAGCGGAAAAATTTAAGATATAAAACACATTTTTTTTTTGTAACTACTGTGAACATTATCATAACCAACAAAATAACAATACATCGTAAAGAGCGCCCAAAATCCTTAGCCGCCTTCCTAGAAGGGTAATTAAAATTTAAAGCTATATTATGTTAAAAAATTATACTTTTCTCTTATCGGATGTGGAAGAGTTTATATGGAATTTATAACAGTAGTAGACTACTATTATGGTCCAATTAGGAGGTTGGTGACCGTCACTAATTAAAGTGGAATCACCACATTAAGCGAATCTGCTCAATATCCTCGGTTGCTATCAAACATAAAAAGCAAGTTACATGCTGATCTCATGCTTGATAACATAATACTAAACTAATTAACATCTCAAACTTGGACAAAGGAAACACAATCTACTGCGAAAGTGATGATTTCAGCTTTTAAGATGATGGCACCATTAGTAGACTAGTATTTATCTATTGGATATTAATTTGTTACTTGGACCCTTTTGGGTCCTCTAGGTGATTCGATTCTACCATGATCTTCGGCCCAATTTAAAATTGGTCTGGATGGATTTCACATTTTAATGAAAATTGGGCCTGAAGATGAGCTATCCTAGATACCAAAATAGAAAGCTTCCAAATTAGTGCGAGGTCCGAGTATATAGTAGTATACTAGTATGTAATTAATATTTATGATTTTAATAGTATAAGTAGTATAGTGTTAAGCAAAACCAGACATGATCTAGTTTCTAAAATTGCTAAACACAGCCAAACATATGATCGTTTTTCCACTTGTTTTAAATGTTTCCCAATTTTATTTGTTGAGATTAAAGAGAAACAGACAACATGTCCTGCTTTCAAAAACTTCAAGGATTTGTTTTTCAGAAGATTTGGGCTTTCGTAGGCTAGGCTAGACATTGTAGATTCAATGGATTTGACGAAGCCACATCATTTACGGCCCAATTTGATGAGCTTTGTGATTTAAAATGCGGCAATTTGCAGGATTGCCTTCGCTGGGGGTGGTCTTTATTTTTTCGGCTCAAAATGGTGGTGCTTTAAAGCTTTTGCGGCTCCGGCAGAATTTCGTGCAAATGCTTGCCAGCGGGGGGCACATGGGCAGAATTCTACCTTGTGATTTTTTTTTCTGAGCTGGTGTTCGAACCCACAATCTCGGGGTATTAGGCGAAGAAAAAGCTTAAAAATAGCCGATTTGAAGAATTAAAGACCACCCCCAATAGAAGAGCAAAAAAAAAAAAGAGACATTTTTTTTGCACGGATTGTCCTTCAAAGGCGCAGGTCTTTAATTTTTGGCCTTCGCTTAAAAAAATAGCCAAAAATACTCTGAGGTTCTGGGTTCGAACCCCCGCTCAGTTAAAAAAAAAAATCACAAGGCAAAACTTCGTGAAAAGTCTGCCTTATAAGGAAGAATTTTAAGGCACATTCTGCCTTAAGACAAAAGTTTGCCTTGCTCAATTTTTCAAGGCAGGTTTTTTTTTTTTTCCCACTCTACTGTAATTCGTACAATAGTTAGGCCTTAACGCCTAACTTTTAATAAGCTTAATATTGCTACGAAATTCTGTCTTGCAAATTTTTTTTTTTTTACGATTGGTAGGATTGACAACCCGATCCCTTGACATTTTAAGTGAAGGCAAAAATTAAAGACCAACAATTTGGGGAGCAAATATTAAAGACCACCCCCCCGCCCCCTCCCCCAAAAATAAGGACTATCGTGCAAATTGCCCAGAAAAAGATGAGAATGTCGATCTTTTGATGTCAACACGAAGAATACATATACAAATACGAAAACTAAAGATTATGAGTTAAATAAAAGCAAATTATTGCACACATTATGTAGAGAAATGCTAATAAACTAGGAAATTTGATCAGACTTGAACTCACGATTTTTTTTAATAATAAAGTGTAATCCTGTATAATCTTCTTTTTTGTTTCCGCGAGGAATCTTTGATAAGCATAATTCTTTTTTCCTTTTTGCCTTGTTAGATTAGAATATAATTATATACTTTGAAGATGAAGTTTTGTACTACATAATTACAAGAAAGGACTATATAATTTGTCAATTTGAATTACTCATGACTGAATATTTGCAAGATAAATGTTTCACCTAAAACAAATTGTGCAGCTTTAAAATAAACTTTATCTTCTCAAATCGTTCTAATTAATTAACTGTCATAGAATTTAGAAGTTAGGCTCACTCCAACATGTAGCTTGGGTTTCTTCTCCCACTATTCATAAATTTACATCTCATTTGTAGTTAATTACCTAACTTATAAGAGATTAGGATTATGTCCTCCCACTACTTCACATTAAAAGGAAAAAAAGAAAAAAAAGATAATACAGTTCTACCATAGTACAAATTTTATAAATATTGAAGCTTCACCGATCTTCTTCTTTTTGTTTTGTTTTAACGTTTTTCTCTAACAATTTTTATTTTGGATAAAAAAAGAACTTTCCAACCATCACGAGCTTTACAAATATGTTCAAGCAAAGTAAGCCAAGGTGATTAGGTGAACACAAAAAGAAACCAAAACAAATAAAGTTTTGTGGGTACAATTTGTTTGAGTGGCTTAGATGAATTGCCTTCCAATAACAAGCAAACATAATAAAAAGCAACTCCTTTTTTTTAATTGGTTTGTATACTTTAACATGAAGAAGCAGTTGGGACTACCCAACAATTTCGTTTCACTCAGAAAAACGTACGTCTTCTATTTCCTTCTTGTTTTGATGACATCGTTCTATAAAATATACTGTAGTTAGCTGAATTCATTAAATGCGACAATAAAAAGAAAAAGATGGAGCCATTATAATGTCTTAAGCAGATTAGAATTGACGTGTCTAATTTCTTTTCCCCAACATCATGTTTAAGTTAAATCTTCTTTTCGGGCTAGCTTCGAAATTGATTATATATTTTTTTAAAATAGTTGTTGATTTATAAATTACATGAAGAAAATATTATTAACCACTAATTTTAGAAGAGAAAAATAATCTAAAATGTTAGTAGGACATGGCTCTCTAACTATATGACAACTATGTTTTAATTATTTCAAACAAATTGAGGCTAGTTATGTGATTCTACTGTTTGTTGCTTTATGTACGTTCGTCTTAATTAATCTAATAATAATAATAATTTTCTCCAGCACAAGAAGTTCTTTATAGTTTGCGTTACATATAATACTGACAATCGATGGGGAATATCTAACAGTTTTTTTTACAAATTGCTATATGCATGTTGGATTGAGGACCTGATATTACCACTTGGATTTGGAATAGATTTAACGTTGATGCTTAACAACCATAATAACATACCCAGTGTAATCTTATAAGTGGGGTCTGAGGAGAGTAGGGTGTACGCAGATCTTACTCCTACCTTGGGAGGTAGAGAGAATGTTTCTCATAGACCATCGGCTCAAGGAAAATCAAGCAAGTCGAAAAAAGAAATAATGGAAGTGAAGAAATCATGTCAAAATACTATAAGAAGAATGACAAAGCACTCTGGAAAAAAAAAAGGGAACACTAGTATAACCACAAATAGTAACAGAAATGATATATGTTGATGTTCACGATTTCAATATCTTTACTGGTGTTTGGATGAGATCTTTCTGAAAAATATTTAGTGTACATGCATTTCGATCTTGTACTCTCCACCATATTTTTGCGGTTGAGCAGTATGTATTTCTACTATATTTATATGTCTAATTATAAAGCGTAGCTAATAATCTAGGGGAAGCACACAAATGGCCGGTCGGCCCAAACTTATCCCACTCAATGGCCTAACTTTGTACAAATCCAAATTATAGCCACCAAAATAATTCCAGTCGTTATTCACTTTCCCTTCTTTTTTACCTTCTCCATTTTTCTTCTTCCTCTTCCACCTTCTCCTCCTCTTTCCTCTTCCACCTTCTTCTCCAATTTTATTTGATGCCTTGAGAGGACGCCTTTCAATTTTATTTAATACAGATTACTTTTACAGGAAAATGTTTACCTCATCAAAGATCAAAACTGGCAATTGACAAACCAAAAGTAATATCTAGAGCCATGTTGCTCCAACTTTTAAATAAGCAGATTGAAGAATGCAAATAAAATAGTATAAAATAAACAAAAGGAAGAATGAGTAAAATATACGAACAAGTGCAAAAGATAAAAAAACCAACAGTTCATAAGGGAGCACGTACGAAAGGACACGTATGATTGTCGTTTTTTGTGAGCTGCAGGTTATGAAAATGGCAGAGGATTCATATGAAGACGCCATTGCAGGACTGAAAAAGCTTTGATGTATAGAAACTGTATCATATGTGTATATAATATGTAACCCTGCTGTATATGTATATAAAATATATCATATGTATATAATCTGTATCATGTGTATATAATATGTATCCCTGTTGTATATGTATGTATCATATGTATATAAACTGTATCAGTCTTGTATATAGAAAGTATATCATACGTATAAAAAATGTATTATAAAAACCGTATCATTGTGGTATATAATATGTATCACTATTGTATATGTTAAAAATAAATATCATATCATTATTGTATAATATATGTAAAATAAATGTATAATCAACGTATAATTTATGTATAATAAATGTATGATTAATTCCAAAGATATGTATATAAACTGTATAATTCTTGTATATAAAGTGTATATATAATTCCAACATAGTATATATGTTGTAGCAGCCCTTTAGTGGCTACGTTTGGCAACTCAGTCGCCACAAAAAGTCTCTTTTTTTTTTAAGCGCCTGGGCTGTTGGGCCGGCCAGCCTTAGCATTATTTTGGGCCGACCGGCCATTTTTTGGCATTAATTTGGGCCGACCGGACACCTAGTGGGATTAAGCCCAAATAGTGGTTAAATGTGGGATTAGTTTAGCTGAGTGGACACACAGTGTCTTTTCCCCAATAATCTAACTCACATCGGACCTCGTGCCTAAGTGATTGAAATAGTTGCACGGTTTGTCCTTTCAAATGGACTACTCTTTGGTTTTTATCCATCACACCGGAACTTATGCTTAGCGGACATAAGTTCTTTAAGGGCCTAGGCATAACTTACATAATATTATGCTGTGAAAATATAAACTTATGTCTTCAAAAAAAATTGTTTGTCTTTAGGGACAAAAATTAAAGACCAGCACAAAATAGGAACAAAAGTGCAAACGACCCTAGGGTGATTCGGTCAATAATGGGCCAAAAGTATTAAATGGTGAAGTAGATGGGAGTTTTTGAGTAATACAAACAACTTTTGTTTTTTCCTAATTTGTGAGCATCAGAAACAATTAGTAAATTATAAGTTGTTGTACAATATTTTGGGGGCATTAGCATGGCTAGTGAAATTACCTATGCCACTTGTCATGGGTAGAGGCCTTTTCTAGGCTTATAAATCGGTAATTATAACCCCATTATTAAGGGGAACTTTCATAAATACAAGATATATAAGAGTTAATTATATAATCTACAATTAATTTAGATATTACAAATTGTGCAACTTAAAGCTAAAAACAAGGAGATTATTGCTATAAATAAAAATCTAAAAATAATGAGATTCCCTATATTAGTGATAACATAATTAAATGCATATAAAAACACAATAAATGCTTACCTAAAAAAGCTCCAGTACAATCTACTAGCAAGCTAATTTTGAATTTTAACCAAAAATAATAATAATAATAATAAAGCTAATTCATGAACAAGTATATTATTGTAGTATCTGTTATATATATTATTCTATCCATATATCGTATATGGTTACCATATATCGTATATGGTTACCATATATGTTATTATAGAGTACAATTGGTTGGTACGCAGAGTAATATATTCATATATTAGGTATATAATATATATACTTAGATATACTAATTTCTACTATGATATCCACTGATATTTTGTTATCATATTTTCAATTAAATTTGCCAATTTGAATATGCCATATACTTTTTAGGTATATTTTCATGTACTTTTGTTATACAATATACCATAAATTTCGTGTAGTTTTCTTAATATTAATATTAATATATTCAAATAATTTCTTTTAGTCACAAACAATAATTGCATTAGTCATCAAGTGAAAATAAAAAAGAAGAATAAAGAGGACGAAAACAAAGCAAAAAAAAACTTTTTAAAATGGTAGATGGAATATGGAAAATTACATTATCTCTCATGCCCTTATCATAGGTTTTTTTTTTTTTTTTTTTAGAGGGGGATGATTTTGAAAGAAGGAGAAAGTAAAAAGTAGATGTGCATTAATGGTAGTAACTCCTAAAATTAAGAATTATTGATATATTAGGAATGTAAGAAATTGTATTTTTGTAATTAAGAAGTTCAAATTTTGAATAAGTTGTATTAATGTAATTTTTTAAAAGTAATTTTAATATTTTTAATTACCATTTGAAAAAGTTGTATTTGTGTGACTTTCCCTTATTTAAATCATAATAATCACTAAATCTTTCTTCTACATCCCACTTCCATTCAATTTTCTTTGTACTCGGTCATTTATTAAAAAAAAAAAAAAAAAAACCTTCCTAATTGCTTTCTATTATTTCCTGTTCAAATTTACTAGTTTTTTTAAAAAAAATTATTATTATTATTATTTTTAATTATTATTATTATTATTATTCCAACATATAAATTTTTAATTATAAAACTAAACGACTAACAAATATTGTTGCCTAAAATAAATGCACTAACAATATGATTAAAACTTTAATTTCCACTAACTGATATCGCAAATATAAATCTTTTTCTTATGATCTATATATTCTTCTACAAAAAGTAACAAGCTGAGCCTGAACGAAATCTCTAACTAGTTATCAATCAATTGCATTTGCTCAACAACAAACAAGGACAAGGACAATTCAACTAATTAAGACTTGAACAATTGTTCAGAAAAATTGTGAATCGACTTCAAAGACGATTATATAGAAAAATATCTGTACTAATCAACATTTTTAAAGATTTTGAGTAAAATAAAATATTGTACAATGATTAGACAAAAAAGAAGTTAACTTACTTGAGTACTTTGGTAACCTTGTAACAAACTATCCAACTAATTTTGACAACATGAATGGGATGGATAACGATTTTCCTAATTATAGTATTCATTATCTAAGGGACAAGTAACTTTGGCCCATGCCATATTTCTTAATAAACATAGCAATTATGTGGTTGAATGAACATGTAACATTACACCAATAAGGGCAACCTGGTTGCAGATAGTGGTTGGTTCAGTTAAGTATGGAAATTTCGGACAATTATAACTTCGAATAAGGAATTTTGTAGTTCTTTTTTTATGAAAAGAATTAGAATTTGAACAAGAACACTATAACTTTGAACATTTTGCTTCTAAAGATAATTCAAAAAAATTAAAATTTTGATAGCTAAATAAACTGCTATTGTAGAGCGAGGATAATCAATAAATTGAAAGGAAAAAAAAAGAATGTGTCATTTTACGTGGAAAGTTAGAGATCACTTTTTTTTTTTCAATTTTAAAAAAAAAAATAAAAAAATTAAGCCTCCATGTAGTGGACTGGGTTTGGCAAGAACCCCTATCACTCTATTAATTTCCAAAATAAAAAAAAAACGTGTATAAAAGAAAGGGGGTAGACATTATATTGTGCCTAACTTCTTCATCCTAGTTGAGGAATGAACTAGCTCACTTCTGTAAAATTGAACATTCAAGACTAACAAACCTATTCAATATGCATTAGATCATAACAGACTAATCTAAGTGTACGTACGTTAAAAAGAAATAAGGAGGACTCTCCTTTACAATACGTATCTTTAAAATTATCAAAAGTATTCTTTAGTCTGATCCTAAATACAGGAAATTAAGTTCACTTGATTCATTTGGATTGTGGTTCTAACTTGACTAGGAAAAGCCATTGCCACATTAACGACAACTCTGCATTTATTAAGTACTCCCAGATTAGCCAAGGTGCGTGTTACTTAATTATTCATGTAAGTGACTTCCCAAGTTATTCACCCGAAATACGGTATGGTTTTTGTTTTGCGATATGAAATTTGCAAATAAACAAAAGAGATCGAGTGAAAGGAGATAGACAAACAGAGTATGAGAATGGTTGAACAAACGAAGATAGAACTAATGATAAGGATATTCGGAAAAATTAGATTGATACATGTACAAAAGATTGTAATATAAATGACATATGCGCCTGAATGACAAAATCAAATCAACAGATGATCTTTTTTTTTTTTTTTTTTTTTTTTTTTTTTTCAAACAAGCGCGGGATAACATTATATAACTTTGTGATGTCATTAACGATTTGGTAAACGGAAAGTTACTTAGGCGACCTATTTCTTAATTCATAAATTAAGTGTCTGAAGATTAAAGTCAACCATGCTACGCACCCATGAGAATTCGATACAATGCAATGAATTCCGATTTAGATACTTACGTATTATACATCTCTATTTTTTGAAAATTTTGGTTAGAATCACATGAACGGTGCTAAATATTGACAAATGACAAAGAATTAGGGAAAAAAGAAAGTATATGATGCTATAATTAATGTGGTTACTATAAAACTAAATCATCAGCGTTGAGGGGAGACACGCTTAAATAAATAAGGGCGTACGATTGTACGAGCATGCAGAGACGTTAACGTCATAGGCTAAAATGAAAGAGAGATTATTCCTAAACGTTAGTGTTAAATAAATATATACCCTTGACCAATGATCCCTCAATATATATAGTCCTCCTAGTCATATGAAATTTGACTTAATGCATATATATATATATATATATATATATATAAAGCACAATATTCAACATATTCAAAAAATCCAACCATTTATAAGGTATTGACAATGAAAGTGCCTACTAATTAATATCTGAATATATTGATTACTTTTATTTTTCCTCTAAGAAAGATACCCAAGGGAGGAATTAAAAGGTTTTAGACCATGCATTGGCATTGATTGAAATAAAGAGAAGAAGGAAAATTTCCTCATAAAATATTAGTACTCTAAAATTAGATATCTAGAAGTATTATTTTGATAATTGGAATGATATTGATTCCATGGAACACCAATTATTCTATAGAGTTGAATATGATTCCAAAAATGAAAACTTTCCACCAAAGTGTTTATTATTTATTGTTAATGCTTCTTATAAAAGAGGGAAAAACAATCAAAAAGAGATACGTGTTCAGTGTGGATCATGTTCAAATGAAAATTTCGTCCTTATAATAAATGAGCATGATACGGTTTATTCGTGAAGCTGTTTTGAAAAGATCAAACAATGACAAATAAATCCAAAATTTACCTACTGTATCTATTACTTTAGATCAAGTCAAAAATATCAATCAAATTAGTATTTACAATACCTAAGATTAATCTCCACCATATTGATGAAAACAAAGCAGCAAGACTAGTAAAAAGAAATTTAAGAGCTCTAGTTTCGTCCTATTTTCGTACTTCCTAACTATTTAAATGTAGTTCCTCGCATTTTTCCTTTTACGAACGGCAGTCCCTTATTTATTATTAATTCATTATTATCATAATTAATAGCCGATGTGAAGGGAGAAATAATATTTTTGATCCTTCAGTTATATGGTAATTGTTTGGATATAACTCAACACATTTAACTTTCAATTAATTTGATAGACTATGTAATAGTATAAATATTGTAAATATTCCCTTCCTTATGTATTGTAATCAGGTCCTGTAATTTAGGCTAGTATCATTCTAATTAGGGATACCTACTTTGTATATAATAACCTTGATACATCAATACAAGGCACGGATTGATTTCCCTACATGGTATCGAACTAGGTTTCCTTCCAAAACCCTAGCCGTCCACCTCTCTTTCTTTCTCTTCCCCTAACCCTAGCCGTCCCCTTTCCTCCTTCCTCTTCTCCCTCCCATGGGCGACAACAAAAATTTCCATTCGCTTTAACCGTCACGAATGTGAAATCCCTTAATCCCAATCACTACTGAGACATGGAAACAGAGCCATTATCACGAATGGGCAACCCTATTCAAAGTCCTAGCCCGCGTTCGCTCCGTACTCGAGCACATCATACCACCCGACACACCGCTGAACTCACCGCGTATGACGCAACAAAGGCGGCTAACCTTCCGCTCTGGAAACGCCTAGATGCGGTGGTCCTTCAATGGATATACGCCACCGTCTCCCATGATATTCTTACCTCTATTCTCGTGGCGGATGATGTTGCCGAGAAGGCTTGGAATCGCGTTGCTCAACTTTTCCAAGATAACAAACACTCACGGGCGGCGTACCTTGAAACTGAATTCACCACCACAAAAATGGCCGACTTCGGCTCAGTTATGGCCTATTACAATAGGCTCAAGTCTCTCACACGGATCGGCCTTGCCAACGTCGGGTCGCCGGTGTCCGATCAACGTCGGTCTTGCGACTTCTCGCCGGCTTACCGGAGACGTATGCACACTTTGTCACCACCATTCACGTAAAGATGTCTTGCCTTCTTTCTCGAAGTGTGCTCCGGAC
Source organism: Lycium ferocissimum (assembly GCF_029784015.1). Lineage (NCBI taxonomy): Eukaryota > Viridiplantae > Streptophyta > Magnoliopsida > Solanales > Solanaceae > Lycium > Lycium ferocissimum. The sequence continues at coordinate 46,161,875 of NC_081343.1, forward strand.
ACCGAAGCTTGAAGATGCGGCTGCCAAGGAACGTGCCCGCGATTCCAACCCCGCGGCTCTACTTGTTGATAATGATACTCCCTCTCCACCACCTGGCGGTAACAATAATTCCGCTAACCGACGTGATAATAATCGTGGCAGGAATTCTAACCGGAACAAGGGCAAAAATAACAACAACAACGCCAACCGCGGGAAGCAAGGCCGCGGCAGCGGCCGGGCGCACTAGTGGTGGCCGGGGGCCGACGGGACGACCCACCGGCCCGAGGGGGCTGCTGCCGCTGCTGGCCGCCCCGGGAAGTGTGGCCACCGCCCCCCGCCCGTACCCGACGAGACGGTGGCGGCGGCCCGGGCCACGCGTCGCGGCCGGCGGCGGCATTCTTGGCGCGGGTCCTCGGCCTCGGCGAGCCTATTCCATGCACGTTCCTCCCAACTCGGGGTACACTCCGACAGGACGGAGGCAGCCATGCATACTCTATCCTTGCATCAACCGGATGACAATTGGTACATGGACACTGGGCGACTTCTCCACATGGCGCCACTCGGTACTCTCGCGTCTTATTTTAATTTGAGCAATAATTTCTGGAATCATTGTTGGTAATGGTAGCACTATTCCAATTCGAGGCTATGTTCATACATCCCTTCCCCCTAATGCTCAATTACGTCTCCGAAATGTCTTGCATGCTCCAAAACTCATCAAAAACCTTGTTTCCGTACGTAAATTCACTAAGGATAATAATGTTTCTGTTGAGTTTGATCCTCTTGGGTTTTCTGTGAAGGATTTACCGACGGGGAGCCGCCTAATGAGATGTGAGAGCACCGGGGAATTGTATCCTCTCAATGCCACAGAATGGTCCACTCCACCATCCACCTTCCTTGCCGCATCACCTAGCCAGGCATTCCCCGCCTCGGCCATCCGGAAAAGCTATCCTTAGTTCTCTTCGTAGTAATGCCTTAATTGAATGTAATAGGGCCCGTACTTCTTTTTGCACCTCTTGTCCTTTGGGGAAACATGTTAAATTGCCATTTTCGATTCATTGTCGTTTACTACTATGCCGTTTGACATTATTCATAGCGATTTATGGACATCTCCTGTTTTAAGTTCTAATGGGCACAGTATGTTTTCTTTCTTGATGATTATAGTAATTTTCTTTGGACTTTTCCTATCTCTAACAAGTCCCAAGTGTATTCTATCTTTCTATCTTTTAAGGCATTAATACGGACTCGGTCGAAAGAGACATTAAAAACATTCAATGTGACAATGGGCGGGAATTCGCAAATGGGCAATTTCAATCTTTTTGCGCCTCCAATGGTATAAATTTTCGATTTTCTTGCCCCCATACATCTCCTCAAAATGGCAAAGCGGAACGAAAAATTAAATCCATTAACAACATAGTGCGCACTCTTCTTGTCCACTCCTCCGTCCCCCCCTCTTTTGGCATCATGCTCTCCAAATGGCCACCTACCTCCTCAATATACTTCCCACTAAAGTCCTTAGGCATAAATCACCAACCCAAGTTCTCTATCAACGAACCCCCTCCTATAATGTGACTTTTATTCGCTTTACGTAAAAAAATATGTTATATATAGATCACTAATTTTAGAAGTATATTACCCTCAATTATGTAATAACGACACAAGTTTAACAAACACATCAGTAATTAAATGGTGGAACGATTAATAATTTTGGAACTTTGTGAATATATATATATATATATATATATTCATAAGCAAAGGGATCAAAAGTGCACGTTTCATGTAGTTGAAGATTAAATGTTCTTAGTTAGTCAGATATCACAAAGACTAAAGTTAGAATTTATCAACAACTAAGAGACCAAAAGTGCTATTAATCCTATTATAAAATTAAATCTATTTTTAAAGTGTAGGAATATATATTTAAGGGAATAGGGTCAAAAATACCCTTAAACTATTAGAAATAGAAAAACTTTGTCATTCGATTTGTTTTTGAAACCGAAAAGCCCTTGTCGTTAGTTAAGTATATAGCTCAACTTATCCTTCTCACTGGTTAAATAGCTCAAAAATATCTTCTCCACAAACGGTGAAAAAGAAATCAAAGGTTTAATCTTGTAAATCATCATAATTTGCAGGCCGTTAACGTTGCTTTAAATTAATAGTAAGTTAGAAAGTGGTCTGAAAGCAACCAAACGCTGTGGACCACATCAAAAAACTTCAACAGGAAGTTATTCTAGGTAAATAAGTAATACTTCCCTCCGTTTCATTTAATGTTATATAACCATGTTTGATTAACTCCAAAAAAAAAAAAATTATAATCATAATGTTTGTTTGACTATAAAACTTGTCATGTAGAGTAAATTAAATTTTAAGTTCAATTATTTTAAAATTTATAATTTTTTTTTTGAAACCAGACTAAATATGAAATAAGATCACATAATTCGGAAACTAGGGAGTAATAATTGGTCTTGCAGTTCAAGATTTCATCACCTTGAATCAACATTCAACAACTAACCAATTATAACCCAAAAGAAGCTTTACTTCAATAAGTAGTTGTCATGTCTATTAAAAATAATTGGTTCAAAATACTTGTTATTTTAGAAAATTAAGATTTAATTAGTTACTCCCTCCATTTTAATTTGTTTGTCTTGTTTTGACTTGACACGGAATTTAAGAAAGTAAAGAACAATTTTGAATATTGTGGCATTAAAATAAATACACGTAGAATTTACCAAAATGCTCTTTAATCTTGTAGTTTAAACATATCATGTGGAAAGTTGGAATTAAAGAGTTGTAAATAAAGAGATATTCTTTTTAAAACGGACTAAAAAGGAAAGTAGGACAAACAAATTGAAACGGATGGAGTATTAGTTTTCACCTTTGCCTTTACTTAGTAAATGTGGAGCTTGGAGATTAATGTGATGAAAAAGAAAGTAATATTATATTGAGATATAATATGTAATTAGTTGTCATTGCCACTAAAAATAACTGGTTTAAAATAGTTGTCATTTTAGAAAATTAAGATATAATTAATTATTAATTATTAGCTCTCACATTTGTCTTTATTCACTAAATGTGGAGAGAGATTAATGTGTTGAAAAAGAGAATAACTATTAGAGTATATAATTGAGATAAAAACAATAAGGACAATTTAATCAAACAATAAGGACAATTTAATCAAATTACTTTTTAGTTAATGTTTACCTAAAGGGCATGCAAAAGGAAAACATGAGTAAAATGGATATGTCAAAAAATGAAAACCAAAAAGAGTTTTGCTTATTTATTATTCGCTTAAGATACAATCTTTCTTTGCCCCCTAAGTAAAAGCTCCAAATTCCTTTATCTTTTCACCTAATTGCCAGACTTTGTAAGGATGCTTAAAGTGAGAAGTTGGTCACTGCTTACTTTTGTTTTCTCCCATGCCAATACAAGAAGAAATACTATTCAACAAGGCAATCCATTTACCTTACGTATTTAAGTAAGCATACATCTTCAACAAATAAAAGAATAGTCCCATCAAAAGAGAGCCCTTTCTTGTCTATTCTCACACTCTTTGTCTGTTTAAATTCATGTTTACAACTCTAGCCATTTTCTTGATTTTATTTGCTGAACCTTTCTCTTTCCATTGCCTAGCTAGAGCTATCTTCTCTAACCCAAATTTAAAAATAAATAAAAAAATCTTTTTTCTTCTCTCCCTATCTAGTATATAAATGGGAAGCTAGAATGTGTTTTCTTGGATTCATTCACATACGAGGTACACTTTCAAGGAAACACAAAATTTAAACATGGGAGAAAGAACATGGGCTTCCTCCCTTTTGTCCTTGATTATGGTTTTTGCTTGTCTATCCCATGTTCTTGGAGAGAAATCTTTAGCAGATGTTCATTCACATGATCATCAAATTAGAAAAATCCAAGCTTTTAAAGCTTCACTTGTTCGTCGTGATTCGATTTCTAATTCTCCTTCTGCTTCTCCTTCTCCTAGTAGCTTTTCTCCATCACCAACACCATCAGCAGTGACCGTAAGTCCTTTTTTTGTGTTTGAATTTTTTTTCTTGGTTTATCAGTCCAATGTTGACCATGATGAAGAGCAAATTAAATATATTTATGTATTATTAGGTTACACCAAGTCCAAGAGTATATCATGTAACATCATATGGTGCAGACCCAACTGGGAAACTAGATAGTACACAAGCAATTCTACAAGCAATTTCTGATGCACTTGAAGGACCAAGTGATGGATTCTTGATGAAAGGTATTTCAAATCTTGGTGGTGCTCAAATCAATCTTGAAGGTGGGAATTATTTGATCAGCCAGCCATTGCAATTTCCCATTGCCGGCCGTGGCAATCTCATGGTACGCTTTTACATCTACTATAACAAATTAAATAATATTGATAGTATAATTTTTTTTAATTATATCCAGGCAAATTTGGTTACTTTTTTTAATTTTGTGACCCGTGATATGGGAAAAAGTAGTAGTAGTACGGGTGCGTATTTGTCAAAACGCCCCAAGTGGCATATTATTGTTCAGAGGTCATATGAAATGAAATTGACTTATGTACCTATTTGTGATTCACCAGTGAAGTTGGTAGATTGATAATTACTTAGGAAAATGAGTGATATCAGTCTTCCTTCTAAAGTCTAGACTAAGCTGCTTATGTGTGTTACATGTTTGTTGAACACTTTGTGTTACATGTCTGCCGAATGTTTTGATTTTTTTTTTCTAGCTCTGGACTTGACCGTTTTGAAGGCTTAAGCTCAATTTTCAACCCATATTGGCAATTTTTTGGCAAGTTTTAAATGCCATTACTTTGTGGGCGTTCCTCCATTCATATATTAATAGCTGATAATTTATGGTAAATATTTTACTTGTATCGGATGTTTACATCAAATTACGTTAACTAATTTAGTTAGGTAAATTAATGAGATGAGAATGCATATTAATTAGTCATGTTAAGTCTTAGAAGTGTATGTGCAAGTAGATAGCGCTTAGGATTTTTTAAAGTGTTTATTTTTATTTTTAGACTTTGATAAACGAAACACTAATTTCCATCGTACCAGAAAATTTAGCATATGATAAATCAGTGAAAATCTCCTATATCATAGATGTGAGTTTGAATTTCATTTTTCTTTTTCTTTGAATTTCATTTTTCTTTTTCTTTGAATTTCGTTTTTCTTTTTCTCTTCTTTTTCCCAATCTTCCTTTGCGATGGAAATTTCAAAAAATAAAATTAATTCGCAGTCGTCATTTTGCAGCACTGAATATCATACTCTATATTCCCTTTACATTGTTTTAGCTGCACTAGATCTCATACTGAAGTTTTCCACAATGTGTAATCCCAACTTTCACGAACCTTCCGAGCTGTCTCTTTAAGACTTTAACTTGACATTTTTTATATTTCTTATTTGGCCCTAGCTAGTAATTTTAGTATCACAACATCTAGCCGTAAATTTGTTAAAATTGATGTTTATAGCTCTATTTAATTAAACTTTAAATTTTACATATTTCGACAACTAAACTTGTTTTTTTTAATGAAACAGATTCATGGAGGAACACTAAAAGCTTCTGATGATTTCCCAACAGATGGATATCTACTCGATTTATCGACATCTTCAAGCAATGCTCTCGAATACTTGTTTGAATTCATAACCTTAAGAGACATATTGCTGGATTCTAACTTTAGAGGAGGAGGAATCCAAGTGATAAATTCACTAAGAACAAGCATTGACAATTGTTACATTACTCATTTCACCACAAATGGTATTTTAGCCAAAGGTGGCCATGAAACTTATATTAGAAATTCATTCCTTGGACAACATATCACTGCTGGTGGTGATCAAAAAGAGAGAAGTTTCTCCGGGACCGCGATTAATTTAATGGGCAATGACAATTCAGTTGTAGATGTGGTGATTTTTTCAGCTGAAATTGGTATAATTGTATCAGGCCAAGCAAATTTGTTATCAGGTGTACATTGTTACAACAAGGCCACTGGATTTGGTGGCACGGGGATTTACTTAAAATTGCCAGGTTTAACACAAACAAGAATTGTGGACTCCTATATGGATTATACTGGAATTGTGGCAGAGGACCCTGTTCAACTCCAAATTTCAAACAGTTTTTTTCTTGGAGATGCATTTGTTAAATTGAAGTCTATAAATGGTGTTGTGAATGGAGTTAACATTGTGGACAACATGTTTTCTGGATCAAATAAAGGGATTGATATTGTTCAATTGGATCAATCTAATGGACCTTTCAAGACAATCGATCAAGTTGTGGTGGATAGAAATAATGTTAGGGGGATGAATCTTAAGGCTACTACTGGAAGTGGGGTTGTTCAAGGGAATGGTACTTCATGGACATTGGATCTTAATCCAATTCTTATATTTCCTAACCTTATTAAAAATGTTCAATACACATTTTTCCCTAGTGGGGACTCTTTTGTTAATCATGCTCTGAGAAATGTATCGAATAATCGGGTGCTGATCGAATCGGACGTGCAAGTTCCAGCAAGTGTTTTCGTGATGGCGGACCAAGGGAAATGATCATATTCAAGCTAACATGTATAGGATCAAGTCATCAAGAAATTAATAAGCTAGGGATGTTATATTATTAGTTTGATCTGGTCATGGATCAAAGTTGATTAGATCTCTTGAATCATTCTTTTTCAAGAAATGTTTATGTTAATTACTCGAGCTTTGTTAATTTCCAGCCAAGGAAAATCCGAAAGTATAATCCAACAATGTTTTTCTTTCTTTTCGACAATCCTAAAGTTCAATACATGGAAAGAATGCTTTTTGATAGCATTATTTTCTTTTTTATTTTACTATTTTTTTTACTTGATTTTATACTTCACAACTCTCTTAAAGAATATTGTGCGTCTAGCTCTAGAAACTAGGTTTCAGAGAGGATAGATTTTTCAATTAAATTTCCAAATTAAGTTTCTATGCCTAACTTTGAGAATTGGATGCGTAGTAAGGAATAAGGATTATTCTATTTGTTGAAATCCGTACTAGAATTTGACAGTAAGGACTAAGGATTAGTCCATTTCTTGAGATACGTACTGAAGGGCTACTTCCCATTAGTAGTTTTGGAGGAATTTGACTTGTGAATTTTTCGTAGTTTTAAAGCAATACGTGAACTTACTCTTCCAAACGGTCAATAGGACATTCAGTCTGAAGGTAGGAAGCACTACTAAAAAAACAGTGAAATTCGACCAAAATTTTCGACCACGCGCGGTCGAAAAAGGCCAATTTTGGACTAAAATTTCGACCGCAAGGCATGGTCGCTATGCTAGGGGTTTTTTTTTTTCGACCTCACGTGGTCGAAAATTTTCGACCACACGCGGTCGAAATAAGTTTTCTACCTAAATTAAAAAAAAAAAAAAAAATCGACCACATGAGGTCGAAAAAGTTATTTTTATTTAAATATTAATAAAAAATTTCGACCGCATGTGGTCGAAAATATTATTTTACGCAAATATTATTTAAAATTTTCGACCTCTGTGGTCGAAATATGATAAAAAATAAAAATAAAAATAAAAATAAAAAAAATTCATAATTTCGACCGCATGAGGTCGAAATTTAGCAATATTGTTGCCGATTTCGACCTCGTAAGGTCGAAATTCAAATACGTGCCCCGATTTTCGACCTCGTGCGGTCGAAATTATGATTCTTGATGCACATTTCGACCTCGTGAGGTCGAAAATTATCAATATACGGGTGACTATTCGACCTCGTGAGGTCAAAAATACGGAAAAAAAAATTTCGAATTCGGTGCTTTACAAAACCCACACCCAATCACACTCATCAACCAAATCAACAATGCAATTCATCAACACGTCCAATTCATCAAAGTACTTCTACAATCATAAACTTCACATTCTAAAATCAAATTCAACCTCAAGTTTCAATTTAAAGTACTTCTAAATATCCTTAAAACTACATTCAAACACTTAAACATCGTAAAGTTAAACAACCATAAACTACTTTCTACATTCAAACACTTAAACATCCATAAACTACTTCCTACAATCTAATTCACATTCAAAAGTACATCTAATTCGAATTAAAACTATCATAAAAAAAATATACATATCCAAGAAAACATAGCAATATTACAATCCAAAAGTATATGAATCAAAAAAGTCAACGTTGGGTGTTAGAGACATGATCCGATTCCTTCCCACTATCCTCATAAACAAGAGCATGAACTACGTTGTCTTGTGACCTACGTCGTCTCTCAATCCATTGGTCCGTACCATCGGCGTTCTTCGCCTTCCTCGTGTGAGTAATCTTGAAGACTTCATCTTGAGGTACTTCCACGACCCCTCTCGAGCGTTAACATCATCTTGAAGACAATAAGCTGAACCATTATCTCGTTGTAAAGATTACTTGTTTGGGAAAGATATGGGATGGGAACTTTGTGGTATGCAAAACGAAAGGAAAACGAAGTCGGGCTTAAGAAGATTATTAAATTACAAATAACCAAACAACAGACAAACAAAACAACCATTACGAAGGAAACACATATGTAAAGATATATCATAAAAAGACCTTTTTATGAAGCGAGAGATCAAAATCGGATAGCATTATGTGTCCATCTTCTCTAACAAGCACATTTTACGCTTGAGGTCGCGATAGACAATGCCAAGCATGTGGAGGTATTCCATTGCAAGGAGGATCTCACTACATAAAACCTGAAATTTTGAGATAAAAATTAACACTTCATAAAATAATGCAAACAAAATGTTTTTGTTTTGATAAGGTAATACCAACAGAATCTAAAACAAGCTCTTTTCTTCCGTTAACTAGTAAATCAAGCTAGGCAAAATTAGCATTGGCAGGAATATGGACTGGAAGGAACACTGTAACATGAAAGCTTTGGTATCAATGGTCCTAAGGAAACAAAATTTATTGAAAGGACGTTACTCTCCTCATATTCATATCTTCATGAAGATTTAATGACAGAGAATGGACATACAATAAATAGTCAACAACATGATTCTTCACAAGAATAACCAACACTGAGCCAGGCTGCAGTACTTTCATCAACTTTCAATACTTTGCTATCTACATACATCTATAGCTATCCATTCTGTCATTGTAATATAAGAAAAATTCCGTTGTAATCAAAATCAAGCAAAATTTCAGTTAATCTTAGGTAGGATCTAGAAGCAATAAACGAAGGGCTACAATGAGCATTAAGACGTGTAGTTAATGTCCTTAAAAAGCATTGGAAGTAGAGTCATTTCCTCCTAGCATGGCATGCTAAACATAGGTTAAAAGTGCAGCAGAAACACAGTTCTTCACATAAAAAAAACTGTCAGATTCTAAAAGCATTTGTACAAGCACAAAAATAGAAAGCTTACCAGAAAGGTCCCATCATGAAATAAAACTTGTTCATTTAACACTAATCAATACATGTTATATCAACTCCCTTTATCAGTCTTAATAACCAATAACTCATGCTCTAGGAAGAATCCCATTGCTCAACAACATCCGGGAGCATGATGTTGATTAAATGTGTAAAAGTAAAGCGAGATAGCATAAAAGCCGAAACATTAAACCATATTTTCTGTACATTTTACAAATGTGGCACCAAGCGGGGATGCCTCCCATGTACATGTGAGATATATGCTATACCATTGGAGACAACATACACGACATCCCGCAAAGACATACAATTACGTTCTGACAACATGAATTTGCCTACCGCAAGCGCAAAAAATAAAACTATGAAATTTCAATGGCGTTATGATTTATGTACACTTCTCCTCTCCTCATCTCCAACTTAATACTTGAAAGAGTCCAGGAATAGACCAAGAGTCAGCCCGGTCTTCCAATAATTGAACATAGTGATGAGGCTCCTTGCCTCATTTATAATGGGAATAGATCTATACATGAGAGCTCCAATGCCCTCCACCACGACCCACGGCTAATCCGGCGAAATAATATCCCAATCACTGTCTTGCCTATTACGGTGGCAAATGCGGTTGCACAATAGAAACCCACTAAGAAAAATAGCAACTTCATTGGTAGGTTTTTCCTCAACACCTTAATTCCGGCATCTAGTTTGGCTAGAAGTGCCTCGATGGCCCTAATAAGTCTAGTTCCACCGCTTTCTGTGGTTGTAGGAGAAGAATTTAGTCCGCCATCTGCGGCACTTCTTATAGACCACGCCGACCTCCTATATTGGAATTAAACTGCGAGATACATGGGTAGAAAAGTCTCATTTATAAGTCTATGAGCAACGATCTAGAACTAAAGAATGATTAGCATATAACATATAACATCCGTTTTCTTACAAGCCCCGGGAGGAACTTTTAATGTACTTAGCTATTTGAACAATGTGAGAAGGCTCAACAGAGAGAATATAGATTTTCCAAAATAGTTGGTAACCCAAAGCATATCGTAATTGGGGCTAGGGAAACTTGTAGGACGGCATAGGACAAGCAAACTTGGACTCGAATGGAAGTAAACTTGGAGTTAGGCAAGACAAATGGATATTGGAAGAAGTTATTTAAACTTAAACCCGATCCTTTGAAGAATCGGTTACTTTAAGTGGAAATCTGCAATCAAATTCATTAGGAAATGACTTCCACTTTACGAATTGATGTTAACATTCTTTTTTTCCTAGTATAATAATTACGATTTCTATCTACCTACTCGTTTCTTGTACTTTTGAAGAATGCTAAAAGAGAATCTTCTAATGATCTTTAATCCTAATAACTTCACTTCTCCATACGGCATGATAACCGACTACTACGTACTAGGTAACGAAAATCCCTAATATACGTACGTATTGTGCTTCTTGAAAAAGAGAATTTTCTTTCAAGGGAAATTAAACCTGGGAGACCCTGCTGAAACCAGACATGTTTCCTTCTTATGCATGCAATCTACTTGTCATGGAGGGGAAGGGGCAAAACCATCAAGCTGCATCAAAGTTTCACATGACAAAGGGAAAAACTCACTTGAATTTCCTGAAAGAATAAGGCTGGACAAAATTAATAACAGATAGTTGGAAATCCATGATTCTGCCTAATGAATGTGCAGCTCTCCTACTACCAACAACTCTCCAATAAGTCTTGATCTAGTATGATCGGCACTCAAATGCCCACAAGTTGTTGGACCGCTCGGTAAAGCCAGTTTGGTTGCCATGCTATGTTGTAATCTGTTAAAACAAAACATAAGGATCAGCAAGAACCATGAAGAGATTCCCATCTATGTGGCTGCCATGCTATGTGGTATGCAAAACGAAAGGAAAACAGAAGTCAGGCTTAAGAAGATTATTAAATTACAAATAACCAAACAACAGACAAACAAAACAACCATTACGAAGGAAACACATATGTAAAGATATATCATAAAAAGACCTTTTTATGAAGCGAGAGATCAAAATCGGATAGCATTATGTGTCCATCTTCTCTAACAAGCACATTTTCTGGCTTGAGGTCGCGATAGACAATGCCAAGCATGTGGAGGTATTCCATTGCAAGGAGGATCTCTGCTACATAAAACCTGAAATTTTGAGATAAAAATTAACACTTCATAAAATAATGCAAACGGAATGTTTTTGTTTTGATAAGGTAATACCAACGTAATCTAAAACAAGCTCTTTTCTTCCGTTAACTAGTAAATCAAGCTAGGCAAAATTAGCATTGGCGGGAATATGGTTCGGAAGGAACACTCTGTAACATGAAAGCTTTGGTATCAATGGTCCTAAGGAAACAAAATTTATTGGATACAAGAAAAGAAACATAAAAAATGACATACTAACTAAAACGGCCGCGGCTATACATATTGGTCTAAGAACCTAAGATATGGAGGAACTCTTTATCTCGCAAAGATAAGGAGGAACTCAAGACCACTGAGTAAATAAAGCTAACCATAAAGGAAGAGAAAAGCTGCAGGAGGTAACGTTGCAATGCAAATGGTCCGGAGACAAAAGATAAACCGGTTATGTAACATAAATTTTTAAGGACCTTTCGGTATTAGCGAGAAGTCGGTATATTAGTTATTCCATCTTCTACCCCGCATAAAATAGAACATAAATTGACTCACAGTTTATACATGTTTTAATTATGCGGGGTTGTAAACTGGTAACTTAGTGTGCTGAAATTTATACATAACAACTAAAATGCTACCAAACAAGGTACTAGTTATCCTGGTTTTAATATATGAAAATTCACTTCAATTTATGTTCTATTTTATGCAGGGTAGAAGATGGAATAACTAATATACCGACTTCTGCCAGAATACCGAAAGGTCCTTAACCAGCAAACACGACCCCGAAAGCAATTAACACTTCAAACCATGAAACATCAAAACCAGGCAAACAAAAAGAAAGCGAACCATGTTAAGACTATGAATTAAGTACTTATCTAAAAAATAGATTAATCAATAAAGAGGTTTTGGGTCAAGTAATCATACTTCACAGCTTGTTCGAAAAATGCTTCCCTGGTGCCTCGACGAAGTGTGTGCAAGTCACCTCCAGGGCAAAACTCCATTACTAGACACGAAAACTTTTCCGTCTCAAAATGGGTATATAAACTTGGCGAAAAGGATGGTCCAAGGACGCAATATCTCTCTCTCCGTTTGAGCACGCAAAGCAATTTCTTACGGCCGGCTAATGATGCTTTATCCATAACTTTCATGGCAAAATAACACTTTGTTCCACATAACTCCGACAGATAGACGCTTCCAATATCACCACTTCCTAACTTTTTTAGCAACCGGAAATGTCTCAAGTCTAACGCTCCGTCTTTAGCTCGAATAGCTTGAATTGCTTCCCATCCCGAGTCATTAGCTTTATGAGGTTTATTAATACCGCCGCTAAAGGTCGCAACTACTTTCATCACTTACATCGGTGCTTGTGCTTCCCTACGAATCTTTGCTCTTTCCACTATCAACAAAATCAGCTCGATCACTAGGTTTGCCACTTCCACTTGTTTTTGCAAGGCTACGACCCCATCGCTTACTTTGGTGAAGCCGAGCTTACATTTGGAGCATGTTTCGAGTTTCCCAAATATAAGCTCGAATTAAACTTATCGACCAATAAGTCGGTAGAATCATTGCTATTTAGCTCTTTGGAAATTGTGCTCTCGGACTTGCTACTATTTGAAACTTGGGAAGGTGCTTTGATTTCCGAGAATTACGTTCTCTTCGCTTGAATTCCGGCCGACTTATTCACCTTTTCAAGTGAACTCTTGATAGGTGGTGTTGACGCCATTAAAAAGAAGGCGTATTCCTCAATGCGATCAGGCTCGACCGAAGCCATTACTCGGCAAGAGTGATCATGATCGAAGCTCCATAAACAAGATAAAAGTTCCCAGTTGGAAGTAGGAACCGTATACACACAAGAGACATAAAGTGAACTTGGAGGCCGAGGTTATCGATAGGATCAAGTAAAGTACAATAAATTAAGATAACTTCAAAAAGCTTATACAATGACGAAAAAACATATAGTAGTAATAAACAACAAAAGGTACTTAAGAGAGAAAACAATATAGATCTACATAAAGTAACAGGACAAGCAAACTGGGATATATATGATGACTTCAAAGTCCACAATATCCTAAAACTAAGAAGACATACCTTTATATGATCAGTGTTTCCGGAAATGCGAATCAAGAAAAAGCGACAAGGTCCCACTTCGCTTAAGTGTGAAGAAGCAAGCGATACGCTCGCTTCGTTGAAGAGCCGATGGTCGTTTCTCCTTGCTTAATAACACCGACAACGGATCTTCGGTATAATTAAGAATATCCAAGTTTGAGGCAAGATTCAAGAAACAATAGTCCAAAGAATGCGTGCGGACACGGACCAAAAAAATTGAGTCACTCACTTCAATAGTAGACAAAGCAAGATAAATTCAAGATAAAGAAGTCTTAAAATGTCCCATTTCCTACGCTACTAATAATTTGCCCGGTTGCTTTCCTTGTTGGGTAATGTAAATAGCTCATTGAGTAAAAACAAAATGCACATTCAATCAACTACATCTACCTGTGAGAGGTGATTTGAATCATCTAATCGTGTATCTCTATTTGAACCCATTTCATTTCCAAACAAGTAAATGGGTCAATTTCATATACTGATTGAATCTTTTACCAAAAAGCAAACAAAGAAATATTATCTAAATCATCTAATACCTAAAACAAACATTGAACAATCAATAAAGTTAAAAAATCTTCTAATTAAACTACAACTATACAAAGTAATGCAACTAATAATGATAAAATGAGATTGAAAAACAAAAACCAAAAAAAAAAAAAGGACTAACCCAAATTTCGGTCGCCGGCGGCGGCCGGTGGCTACTCCGTGGTTTAATCGGACGGCGTCACCTACTTGAGAACGCCGGTGTTGGTGGGGTGGTGGAAATTTTGGAGAAGATGAGTTTAGAGAAGGTAAATTTTTTTTGAGAAGAGAAAGTTTTGGGGGGAGTTGAAATATTTTCATCGTCCCGGGTGTATTAATTATTGAACTTTTTCGACCGCACGTGGTCGAAAAAATAAAGCCGATTTGACCGATTTGAATTAATTTTTTTCGACCTCATGCGGTCGAAATTTGATTTTTTTTTTAACTTTTTAATTCATTATTTTATATTTATATAATTTACTTTTGTGCAAAATGATTTTTTTCATTTATTATTTGTACAAAAAAAAAATCGACCTCATGAGGTCGAAATCATATTTTCCTGTAAAAAAAACGACCCCATGTGGTCAAAATCCTAAAGAAAATTTAAAAAAATAATAATTTGGAAATTTCGACCTCATGTGGTCGATTTTTTTTCCACCAAAAAGTGAGGTCGAAATTATTTGGTCAAAAAATCTCCTTTTTTTAGTAGTGAAGGGGAAAATTATTTTTCTTAATGTTGTAGACTGAAAAACAAAATACTAAAAATATGTTTTTTCTAAATGTTAAGGGAACAATGTCATTTTTACAATTTATACAAAGCGAATTTCTTCCAAAAGATATCAGCCAACTATTAGATGAATGAAAAGTGGTCTTTATTGACATTAGAATAACTTTTTAAATTATTGTTAATAATATGATACCATCGCGTCTCAATATTTGTATGATCTGGCTATTTCCCTAGGTCATCAGTTTCATTTATTTTAGCTATAATCAAAATCTAGGCTTCGACTTAATCATATATGTGACAATCCGTTTCAAATTAACTAGACATAAATAAAGATCTTTATTTAACTAAATAACATTGACATGCCATTGCCGGTTTTACATGATATAATTTTTAATGTGGCTTCAATTTTACCCAATCAATGCCAACAGCTTTGAAATGAGGCGTATTTAACCACTACAGCTAGTTTTAGGTGAATGTAGTTGGCCATGAAGTCATCATTTATCCATGTTGTTGCTGTAGTTGGTGAGGGCAACCAAATTTGAACAAATGGAAGAAATTAATTAAAGTGCGATTGAGCTTTCAAAAGAAAGAAAAAAGATCAAAAGTTCTACATAACTTTTATTGTTTTTTAAGTTACATGGGTTTTAATTTCCTGTCCTATAAATTTATTGGAATCATGGATGTGTTTCTTATTAACTTTGTTCGTGGTTCAACTATTTATAAGACAAAGAAAGTTAAAGTAGGCTGCTTCGACAAGGGGGAAAGAACAACCTTGCTAACACCCCTTTTCCTCATATTTCTATTCACCCAAAGGGACTATATTTCTTAAAACTGTGGAAATTGATAGTGCAAATATGATACATAGACATTGAAAGAAAAAATAAAACTCAAAATTTAAAGGTACTTTTAATAACTAGAAGATAATTCATATATAAACTAACTATTATACACTTGAGGGATTGTCCTATTGAACTTTATCTCTTTTTGATCACTTACTACATAATGCTTAAGACAAAAGATGGCAGATAGTCAAAAAGTAGTAGATTCCATTCATGTGATCTTGGGGGCTTCTTTTCGCAAGAATATGTTAAGATTGTATACGTGTGCGTATACTGTATATATCTCGCAGAAATATGATTATATAGATGAAGAAAACTATAGATACTGGAGTACGAAGCTATGGTTCTTGTGAACCCTTCATAAAGTTATTTGTGTACTGTAATTGAAATATTCAATTAACTCTTCTATCATCTCTTTGTATTTGCCAAAAGATTTTGGTGTGCTAATGTAGGATTCTTATCGCGAATTATTTAATCGGCCCTAATACAAGCATCGGGGAAACCAAAAACAAAAAAAAGGTTTAAGTGTGAGCTTATGAAGGATTGAGTCGGGGAATCTTAGTAGCTCAGTTGATGAGGGTTCGATTCTATACCTTGTAATCCCTTCACCCACTTCCCCTTGCCCCTAATCCCAATTTTGAAGAAAAAATATAAGGGAAAAACACATAATTAGACAATACTATAATAATATTTACATAATGTTAGCAGGTAAATGCTATTAAACATTACATGGCAAGTTAAGTATTTTATAGTAAATCAAATTGCTATGTTTAAGGAAACTTAGACGTGATAACACCAGTCCCTATTTTTTGGTTCACAGTATAACTACTTTTTTTACGGATTCTTACTTCACTTCCTCCATATTCTGAAATATTTTTTCCCATCATGTTTTTCCTAACCTTTTTTACTTCCTCCATATTTTCATCTTATTTCATTGTTCATGTAAAATAAAATCACAGTTTTCATTTAACACGGTGGGGAATAAGTGTACAATAATTTTAGTGTTAATTTTATTAGATGTAGTATAATAAAAATGTTATACTGGAATAATATTCGTATAATTTATTACACCTTTTATAATAAATTAGATATAACTCATTTAATTTGATTATACACTATATAAAATTTTATAACCTCATATAATTTTAATTATACGTTGTATAACAAATTATATTCTATATATTGAAGGTATTATTTTATCATGTATATGTGGATGATCACTGTGGTTGAATTCTAAAGTCATCAAGCCTTGATACATTAAATATATTTAGTCTAGCGTAAATCCTCTATAACTTGAAGCAATTAAGAAAGAAAAATGGAAATGAATGGAGAGATGTGTTGCTCTCAAACGCACACGCAAGTATACACGGTCTTACAAGAATACAGGATTTAAATTCCAGATATCGTACCCACAGGGACTTATGATTAACTATTTACTAAATTAAACTAATGCTAATTATCTAAACAAGAAATAAAATCCAAATTTATATTTATAAACTAACTAAAAATAAAAGAAAGCAAATAATGAACTTCAACCAAGAAAGAGTGATTTTTATCGGAGAAGAGATAGATCTAGGGTTATGACCACTAATAATCCAGTTGAGTCTTCAAATCGTTCTACCTATGGGTTACTAGTTGATGGGTTAATTGTAACTTTATGATATTCTCTCGAACTACTCACAAGCTACGTAGATGCTACTATAACGCCTATATCTCTATGGTCGCCAGAGGTAACAAGAACACATTTATTTCTCCGTAACCAACTAAGTAGGGCTAAAGGGTATATCTCTATTCTCCGTAACGAAACGATTAGATCGAATAAACTCTATCTATTCTTATTACGCACGTGAATTCCCTCTCTCAAGTCCAATTCACGCACCATAGATAGTGTTCAATTATTGATCAAGTAATTAAACAATTAAGCACAAGAATAAATAAGCAACCCAAAAATATGAAAATTTAATAGCTAGAAACGATAATCAAACGTCAACTTTCATGCTTGTGTCAAAGCCCTAGAACTAAAGAGTTTAGCTCCACATAGACATGGAGGAAAAATAACAAATCATCCAAATAAAAATGTCAAATATAGTATTACAGAGAAGAGAAGATAAAACTCTGTAACTACGGTCTCCACGGCGGCTCCAAGCTCTTTCTAGGTCCAAAGTTCTGAACAAAGGGTTTCAAGTTATCCAAAGTTATGTAAAAATCCTGTAGACTATGAATTTATAGAGTACCAAAAGATCTGGGCTTTTAAAAATCAATCCAACTCGGACCGGGAAAACTTGGGGGCTGCACCACCTGCGCACGCGCACAGCCAATATATATTCAGAGAGCCTCTTTGCTTGCAGCACAGCCGCGACGCGTGTTGATCGCCTGCTTGATTGCACACCGAAGCTCCAGGTACGTTTTCTTTCATTCTGCTTCTCTAACTTAAATTTCAATTGTACACTTTTCTTGTGTCTTCAAATGGGGTAATCATTACATCATAAGTTCATAACTCAGCATCGTACAGTAATCATTATGTCTCTTTGGCCATCTCCCCTCTGTTTTTCTTTTCTTTCCTTTTTCCGCATTTTCTTCAATTTTGCTCCAAATTTCTTTATTTTTGCACCACATTATCTCTACATAGTAAAATATAATATTAAGCACAAATCATTATAATTAATACTCAAATGACGATTAAAAGTACTAGAATGTGAGGCAAAAATGATTAAATATATGCATTTTTAGCCGAATATCAAAATGATCAATCTCAGATGGAGAATGTATAGGTAAGAAGAGATAGAAGTGACAAAAATATAGATGTTCGGTTAAAAAAGAGAGACAATAATAATAAAAAAAGTTTATCCGTTAAAGAAGAGGGCTAAATGATACTCCCTGATTTAGGGGGATTTTTTTTCCTTATAATATTTATTCAATTTGTATAAATATAGTAAATAATGTTCTTTTTGATGAATTTGAAAAGTTATGCTATTTACGTGCATAATTCTAATACAAGTGACTTATAGTGTAATTTTCTCAAAATACAATGAGAGATTGATGCTTAGGCTGAAGATTGGCCCGATTCACCAGCCCAAGACATTTATGAGGGATTGGGCCGAATATCAGCTTAGGCGACTGGCCCAAAAACCAAAATTCCGTTGCCGGGACTTGAACCCGGGTCTCTCGGGTGAGAGCCGAGTATCCTAACCAACTAGACTACAACGGATTGTTGTTTGTATGATAGCAGAGATACAATATTGTTAAGTATCAATAAATTTATGTTTCTCTTCTTCCACCTTTCATGTCCAGAACTTGAACAGTTGGAGCGGAGCTATCATAATGTGAAAGTCCAAGTTTTTGCCGAATGTACCCTAGAAAATGTAGCTACTAAGTGTTGTAAAATATTATCTGAGAACACTTAAATACATGAAGAAGAACACAAAGATGCATGTTTGACAATATGAACAATGAACATAGGATTGAGGCTTGAACTACGTGCGAATCACTTTTCTAAAAAAACGATATTTGCTCCCTCTACTCTGCGAGATTGTTATGGAATTGTATGCAAATATTCATAGTGGTTATGACGAGCGTTTGAATTTTTGCACTAAGCAAATAGTGAAGAAGTTCTATTAAAAAGCAAGAGCTTAAAACTTGATCTTTTGAAATTGGAGAAGAAAGACTAATTTTCAAACAAGAAAATTGTGCTGGATTAAAAAGTTACACTGGAATGCTAAGAAGTTGACTTTAAATAGAAGTAGTAGCAAAAGTACTACTACATGGCCATGAAGTCATCATTTATCCATGTTATTGTTGTAGTTGGTGAGGGTAACCAAATTTGAACAAATGGAAGAAATTAATTAAAGTGCGATTGAGCTTTCAAAAGAAAGAAAAAAGATCAAAAGTTCTACATAACTTTTATTTGTTTTTTAAGTTACATGGGTTTTAATTTCCTGTCCTATAAATTTATTGGAATCATGGATGTGTTTCTTATTAACTTTGTTTGTGGTTCAACTAATTATAAGACAAAGAAAGTTAAAAGTAGGTTGCTTCGACAAGGGGGAAAGAACAACCTTGCTAACACCCCTTTTCCTCATATTTCTATTCACCTAAAGGGACTATTTTTCTTAAAAACTGTGGAAATTGATAGTGCAAATATGATACGTAGACGTTGAAAGAAAAAATAAAACTCAAAATTTAAAGCTACTTTTAATAACTAGAAGATAATTCATATATAAGCTAACTATTATATACTTGAGGGATTGTCCTATTGAACTTTTATCTCTTTTGGATCACTTATTACATAATGCTTAAGACAAAAGATGGCAGATAGTCAAAAAGGAGTAGATTCCACTCATGTGATCTTGTGGGCTTCTTTTTGCAAGAATATGTTAAAGATTGTATACGTGTGCGTATACTGTATATATCTCAAAGAAATATGATTATATAGATGAAGAAAACTATAGATGCGGAAGTAGGAAGCTGTATTTCTAGTGAACCCTTCATAAAGTTATTTGTGTACTGTAATTGAACTATTCAATTAAGAGCTTGTTTGGATGGGCTTAAAATAAGCAGCTTATAAGCTGTTTTCAACTTATAAGCTGCTTTAGATAAGCTAAGCGAAACGGGCCCGATTATTTTTTTAGACTTATTTTATGCACAAAATGGCTTTAAGTGAACCAACAAACACTCAAAAAGTAAAACGAACATTATAAGCAACTTATAAGCTAATCCAAACGGGCTCTAACTCTTCTACTATCTCTTTGCATTTGCCAAAAGATTTCGGTGTGCTAATGTAGGATTTCTTATCGCAAATTCAAATTTAATCGGCCTTAATACAGGCATCGGAGAAACCAAAAAAAAAAAAAAAAAGGTGTAAGTGTGAGCTCATGATGGATTGAATCGGGAAATCTTAGTAGCTCAGTTGAATGGCTATAACCTTCGACTTGTTTGATAGGGGTTCAATTCCATACCTTGTAATTCCTTCACCCCTTCCCCCTAAACCCCAATTTTGAAGGGGAAAAAAGGGAAAAGGACATATATGGCCGGTCGGGTGAAGCTAATTCCACCCGGTGGCCAAAGTCCTTCTAAACACAAATTATACCCACTAAACTAATCCCATCCATTAGCCAAGAGTTAAATAAGACAATTTTCAAATAAAAACCCAAATACAAAAATGTTTGAGGCGATTTTTATATATAATATGCGTCATTTGTGTATAAAATATGTATCAGTACCTATCTGTAATGTATAGAAACTGTATAAAATATGAATCACTAAGGTATGTATCATTTTTGTATATAATATGTATCATTTGTGTATATAATGTGTATCAAAGACAGTGCAACTACCTATATAGAATAGAAAATTGTATCATTTTTGTATAGAATATGTATCATTTTTGTATAGAAAGTGTATATATAATTCCGGTGTATATATAAAGCGTATCGCTCTTGTATAGAAAGTGTACCATACGTACAAAAAATGTATTATAGAAACCGTATCATTGTGGTATATAATATGTATCACTATTGTATATGTAAAAAAAAAAAAAATCATATCATTATTGCATAATATGTGTATAATAAATGTATAATTAACGTATAATTTATGTAAAATAAATGTATGATTAATTCCAGCATATGTATATAAACTGTATAATTCTTGTATATAAAGTGTATATATAATTCCACTATATGTATATATGTTGTAGCAGCCCTTTAGTAGTGACTTAGTCATACAAAGACAAAAAGTCTTTTTTTTTTTTTTTTTTTTTTTTTTTTTTTTTTTTTTTTTTAAAGTTAGGCCGGCCGTAGGCTCTTGACATTATTTTGGGCCGACCGGCCATTTTTTGGCATTAATTTGGGCCGACCGAACACCTAGTGAAATTAAGCTCAAACAGTGATTAAATGTGAAATTAGTTTGACTGAGTGGACACACAGTGTCCTTTTCCCCAAAAAAAATAATGAAAGATTGATGCTTAGGCTGAAGATTGGCCCGATTCACCAGCCCAAGCCATTTATGAGGGATTGGGCCGAATATCAGCTTAGGCGACTGGCCCAAAAACCAGGCCGAATATCACTTAGGCGACTGGCCCAAAAACCAAAATTCCGTTGCCGGGACTTGAACCCGGTCTCTCGGGTGAGAGCCGAGTATCCTAACCAACTAGACTACAACGGATTGTTGGCATTACTCTGGCAGAGATCTAATATTATAGAGTATCAATAAATTTATGTATCTCTTCCTCCACCTTTCATGTCTAGAACTTAACAGTTGGGGCGAGATATCATAATGTGGAAGTCCAACGTTGAGTAATTCAACATGAATATTGATGTTGGAACTAATATTATGTTAGAGACATTCACAAGTTAGTATTCAAAGCAAAAACACAACAATAAAGAAATTGGCGAGACAACTGCATCGACTTCATTCACCTGCTAAAAAAAGAAATTGTGACTGGAAAAGTTTCTGTTGAATGTACCTTAGAAAATGTAGCTACTAAGTACACGTGTGCCTCTAATTAACTAAACGATAGCTAAATTAATGAGCTAGGTTAGTACAAATCAGAAAACGTTTGCTACAAGACTGAATAAGAACATGTAAAACTACTACTACAAAGTACAAACAGCTTGGTACATCCGTTACAAGACTATCTGTACAACCAATACATATGCGTAAATGCAACTGTCAACGAAATAAAAGAGGAGTAAAACATTCTTTTATATACCAGAACAAAGAGATCAAACAATTAGATGAAAACCGCAATAGTTACAATCCAATTTATTCTTATTATAAAGCTAGATGTTCAACAAATCTCGTTAGCTTTATTTGACAATTGAAAAGCAAAAGTTGGTAGTTGGTACCATGCATTTACTACAGTACTAGACTGATATCTCACTTTCGAAATGCCCCATTGTTGTACCACAGGAGTAAGTAATTAATTATATGAAGCTGTCAAAAACTACCCCATTTAATAACATTGTAATTGATTGCCTTAAATTACTTTGTTCCTTTTTTATTTGTTCACCATACATTTTGTATTCTTCTTTAAAACATATTAATGGAGTAATTACATATTTATTTTAGTAAATTATCTTACTAATGGTAATTTATACTTTGAAAATTTAAATTTGACTATTAGTATACATTAAGTTTGGAAGAAATGACTATTTAATACTCTGTCCGTTCCCTTTTATTAGTCCTGTATTGACTTTGCAATCTTTTAAAAAAATAATTTATTAAGTGTTTGTTTGATGTCCATATTAACTATGCTTTAAAATCTAAATTTGAGTACTAGTATATTAATAATTACTACTTCCTCCGTTCACTTTTACTTATTCATTATTTAAAAAATAAATTTTCACTTTTACTTGTCCAGTTTAGCATATCAAGTGAAAAATATTTTTTCCCTATTTTGCCCTTAGCATTAATTTTTTTCCTGTTTTGCCCTTAGCATTAATTACTCATTCTAAATTATTTTTCAAATCCAATACAATTATACACCAGTTAATATGAATAACATGGTAAAATATGCACTTCTTTTATTACTTCTTAAGGATTGTGCTGGACAAGTAAAAGTGAACGGAGAGAGTACTTTTTTTTTTACGCCTCCCCAAGAGCTTCCCTTTTTTTGGTTCCCTTACTGATTCTAACCACAAACTTAGTATTAGAGGTTGATGACGCTTACAACTTAACCCCTCTTGTCCTTCTAATAATTACTTAATAATAGCGAAAATTAAAAAGAAAAAATATGCCTCTTAATTTTCTAAAATAGATAAGTGGAAAGAAACTTTTTTTCATGTACATGGACGAATAAAAGAAAAATGAAGAGACCTAGTAATAAGGATAAAATTTAAAAAAATACTGTATTAATTATCTTTAAATTTTAAAATGAGTAAATTCTTTCATCCCAAAGACAAGAAGTCAAAGCATATATAAAGGCCAAAGTCATAGATGGACTCCTGAACTTGTTCTGATTTTCTATCTAGACCCCCCAACTGAAATGTTGACCATCTGAACCCCCGATCATAAGATAAAATGTGTCATTTGAACCCTCGTGCTAGACACGCGTGAAGCTCACTTGCTGTGACATGGAAAAATAGACCAGTGACATGGAGCCATGTCATGTTACCTTTTTTTTTTTTTTTTTTTTTTTTTTTTTTTTTTTTAAATAAGCCATGTCAACAAAAATAATTAATTTTAACAAAAACTCTATTTTAAAATCTATTTAAATAATTAAAAAAAATTGAAAAACCCAACCGATCCTCTCCGATAGCCCACCTCGCTGCCGCTGCCTCCTCCGCCGCCGCCGCTTTCTTTTTTTAAATTTTTAATCATTCAAAATTAATTTTAACAAAAACTCTATTTAAATAATTAAAAAAAATTGAAAAACCCAACCCATCCTCTCAGATAGCCCACCTCGCCGCCGCTGCCTCCTCCGCCGCTGCCGCTTTCTTTTTTTAAATTTTTAATCATTAAAAATTAATTTTAACAAAAACTCTATTTTAAAATCTATTTAAATAATTAAAAAAATTGCAAAACCCAACCCATCCTCTCCGATAGCCCACTTCACCGCCGCCACTGCCCCCGACGCCGCCCCTTCAAAATCTATTTAAATAGAGTTTTTGTTAAAATTAATTTTTAATGATTAAAAATTTTAAAAAAGAAAGCGGCGACGGCGGCAGAGGAGGCGGCGGAGGAGGAGGCGACGGCAGAGGAGGCAGTAGCGGCGGTGAAGTGGGATATCGGAGAGGATGGGTTGGGTTTTTTTAATTTTTTAATTATTTAAATAGAGTTTTTGTTAAAATTAATTTTTAATGATTAAAAATTCAAAAAAAGAAAAAAATTGGTCTCTCACGCTCTGTTTAAAGCAGTGAGCTTCACGCGTGTGCCAGCTGGCACGAGGGGGTTCAAATGGCATGGTTTATCTTATGTTCGGGGGTTCAGATGGTCAACGTTTCAGTTGGGGGTCTAGATGGAAAATCAGGATAAGTTCAGAGGTCCATCTATGACTTTGGCCCATATATAAATGCTGCATCTAACCCAACCAATGACCATCCCAACAGTGTCTTCTCTTTCCAATGCTAATAAATGCCACAAAAATTCAAAGTTACATATACATTCTTTACAGTATAATTTTTTTCTGCACAAGTTATTTATCATTTATTAATAAATTCCTACCAACAAATGCTTTTATGTATAATTACAATTTAAATTCTCTGACAATATAGATATTTCCTCCGCTCTGTTTTACAAGTTATATATATTTAAAATATATTAATTAAAAATAAATTTATTTATTTTTTATTTTAGTTTGATACTACTCTGGACCCTACTTTTTTATTCACCATATTAATATTTTTTTATTTATTAGAGTAAATGTAAAAGCAAAAAAAAAAAAAAAAAAAAATAGATCTTTTTATTTTAATTACTTTTTATAATCATGATAAGTAATCCCTCAATTCACTTTTACTTGTCCATTATTGACTTTGCACGCTCTTAAGAATTAGAAGCATATATTTTATTATAATGTAATACTCATATCAATTAGTTTATAGTCTCAATAGGATTGAGATATCTGAAAATGAGTAATTAATTAAGGGTAAAACAAGAAAAAAATATTACTCCTTCTGTTTTAATTTATGTGGCACTTTTTATTTTTTGAGATTCAAACTGCATGAACTTTGACTGACATTTTAAGATGTATTTTTTCTCCAAATTAATGTGAGAAAAGTAACAACTTATAGCACTTCTCATGTGGTTTTCAAATAGTATATAAATTTTAATGTTAAAATATTGAGTTAATCTTATTCAATTTAGCTTCAGAGTTTAGTTAAATTAACTCTCGAAAAGCGAAAAATGCCACATAAATTAGAATGAAAGGAGTATCTTTTTCTTGATACGATAAAGTGAACAAGTAAAAGCTATGGAAGGGAGTAAAATGAAACGGAGGGAATACTCTTACTGCTCGTTTGGTATGAAGGATAAGGATAAATAATCTCGGAATTATACTTGAGATGAGTTTATTTCATGTTTGATTGGGATAAAATCGCGATATAACTAAGCCTGAGATTAATTATTCTGGGATTGTAATTTTATTTTATCCCTATGAGAGGGTGGAATAACTAATCCCATGATAAGTTACCTCTGGATAACTTGTTTCCAGCCAAACGACCCCTTGCATTGTCCATAAATAGTAGTTAAAGTCCAACTTACGAATAACGAGACACTTGCGAAATCCCACAAATCGTTCTTCTTCTAAATTCCCCTTCCATTAGCAACAACTCCCAACTCCCAAAGCCTCTAAGCTGAGATCATCTTTTACATGGAACTTTGAATTTCTGCAATACATTGTTTTGAAGAAATGATGCAGCCATTTTCTTGTTTAGCATTCTTATTTTTTCTACTTAATTATTTTGTCGTAAAAGAGACAAATGGATCTCTTAGACAATTGAAGCTTTATGAATTTCAAAAAGGACTTGAAGACAAACATCTCCATTCTTCCTCTTTCATCTATTCATCATCACCTTCACCATCTCCAGAACCTTCTGTTTCCACTTCCAATGCCAAAAAGGTACCGATATTAATATCATCTTACACTATCTTTTGAGTTTCCTCTATTTATTACTTCCCCTGCTGTTTTGTTTAAACATAAAATTTAAATTAGTACATAAAATTTTACCCTGTTTCTTTAACAATAAAATAATGACGTTTTTCTTGAATTTGTTTGCTCAAATATACGTTGTTTGCTCAATTGCCATCAAAGTAATGTTACAAAAATGCGTTCAGTATCATGTCTTTTCCTATTTCATTTTGAAAGAAAACAATGTTTTTTCCTTGTCTTTTGTTTAATTTTTACTAAATATAAATTCTGCCTCTGCACCTTCTAAACTTGACACGTTTTATTCTGTGTAATTTTTTAGTTCTCTTCCCTTGACATTTTTTATTTTTGGGTTTCAGAGTGAAGGAAGGGTTATTTATCCAATAGGGTACGGTGCAGATCCAACAGGGACAAGCGATAGCAGTGAAGCCATAAAGGAGGCTCTTGATGATGCCTTGAAATTGCAAAATGGACTTGCATTGCTACCTGGTATTAGTGATCTTGGTGGTGTCAGTATTGATTTCCAAGGTGGAAATTACAGAATCAACAGCCCTATTGTATTGCCTCCTGGCATTGGCAATATTGTGGTATGTCATACTTCCCTCTCATTTCCTTCAAACAACTTTTAAAAGGTGCATTTGATTGCGTGTTCAACTTATCTACACTGATAGTGTAAGCAAACTCTACCAACATTAATTATGTCACCTTAAAGGTAATTTCCTAGGATGGAGTACGATTCCATGTTTAATCAATCATAAAGAATAGAAGAAAATGAAAAGAAAAAAAGAAATCTTCATTTGAAGAGTCAAATGTGAATGATTCTTTTGACGTAATTGTGGCCCAGGAAAATGACTCCAATTTAGGGTTGTTCTACTATTCTCCTTCAATAATTGGTATTCGTGGCACCAGTATATAACGTATGCTTTTCGAAGGTACAAACAATACATTGTTTGAGCAATCACACATGATAGGTACTTCGTCAAGACGGGTCGCTTCTCATGTGATGGCTATCCATTTAAGGAATGAGAAGCTAAATTAAAAGAACTTTAGTTGTTAGATTGAATATTTTAATGGTAACAGTAGCGGTAGCAATTACAGATTTGATTTGATTTGATTTGATTGGGCATTGTTCAATCTGGAAAGTAGGAGTAGTAGTAATTATTAGCTTTGCTCGTGGGCTTGTTGTTGGTGAACATTGCAAATTAAGTTGTCGATAGACATGTGTCCTACTTTATTGGAAAATGCATCTTATGTCCAACTTTTTCCGTCCGCTTTTATCTAACGATACGACAAGTGGCATAGGGAGTTACAAAAACGAAAGAAAATGATTTGTTGTAGTACAAAATAAAAAAAATTAAATACTCCCTCTATTTCTGAACCTATTTCTGTTTTAATTCGTGTCAAAATGAATAATTTTTTTTCTAATTTGAAAATAAATTCACTTTATGAAATAATTTACAGCCACACAAATATTCAAGACTTATTTTGAATTACAAATTTCAAAAGTCTTCACTCTTTCTTAAATGTCGTACCCAGTTAAATGGGTTCACATAAATTAAAACGGATGAAGTATTAAAGTTAAAATGTGTACATATTAACAACGATATATTTTATAAGTAATAAAAACCACACTGACCCTATGTTTGTTGTTTTATAGTGTAAAAATACCGGAAGGCATTCGTTTGATATATATGCTTGATACACGAAAGGCAGATTTGTGAGTCGAAAGAACAAGATATCGAAATATTACTAGGGTTATTCCATTAATTCAACTACTCCTTTTTAGCTTTTTCCCTTTACTACTTTTGATCCTTTAAGTGAATATATGCCTTATTAAAGAAAAAGTTCCAGTCGAATATTTTTCAGATAAACCGATCCGTATTTGGTTTTAATAAAATATATGCTAAAAAGAGAAACAAAAAGACATTCGTGTCAAAGGAACTTTTGATTTCTAAGGTAAAGAATAATTATCAAAGAAAGATGCTATGAAATTAAATTAGGATCCTTTTGTGTCCGCTAGCTAAATGCTCCAAAGTTTTGAGAAGTATCATATAAAGATAATCTTTTTTAAAAAGAGGCAAAGTGAGAAAGAATAAAGGAAGTTTTTCCTCTTTGTTAGACCAACGAGTCTTTTTCTACTACTTTTTTTCTCCCTTTGATCCGTTTTTTTTCTTTTTTTTCCCTGTCTAATTATTCTGTATATTGTGGCAAAAACTCAAAAATAACCACTCTTTTCCACCACCTGTAATTGAAAAATAGTCCCGATTTTAGTTCCCGTGTGAAACTCTAATTTTTTAATTCAATGACGACAGCTATTTTTCGAAGACATTGTTCGAAAAGTGGTCATTGAATGTTATTTTTACGTATTTTATTTGTTATTCTCTTTTTTGCAAATGTTGTGCCAGCAAAGACTACCTTAGTTGCCGAACCCACTGGGCTAATACTCCAGAATCCTGATTCATTTCATCCTTAAGCCCAACATGACGATCCATATTCTTCTCCTGATATATTTCATGCTAGAGCCCAAAAGTAACGGTCCATATAATTTAGGATCCATTGATTTTTTTTTTTTTTTGCGCGGAACGTCCCTCAAATGGACTGGTCTTTAATTTTTGGCCTTCATTAAAAGCCCCTTGGTTCGGTTTCGAACCTCCATTCAGTTAAAAAAAATAAAAAATCGCAAGGCATAAGTTGGGATTCGCAAGGCATAATTGGGTTTCAAACTCTGCCTTAAGGCAAGGAAAAAAAAAGTCACTTTGCTGGAATTTAAGGCAGAGGTTAGCAGAGGCTTGCCTTAAAGCCTAATTTTGGGTAAAAGTTTGTCTTAAGGCAACTTATGCCTTGCGAATCTCAACTTCTGCCTTGCGACTTTTTTTAATTATTTTTTTTACTGAGACTGGGTTCGAACCCAGGACCTCGGGGTATTAAGCGCAGGGCAAAAATTAAAGACCACCAATTTGAGGGGCAAAACGTAAAGACCACCCCCAGCGAAGGCCATTCCAGCAAATTGCCCATTGAATTTTTGCAATAAGCTGAAAACCATATGACATTCGCACTTATGTCCCTATTTTGTGTTAGTCTTTAATTTTTGCCCCTCATTACAAATAATTTTTTCGTGGTGCATAAGTTTATACTTTCGTATCATAATATCCCACAAGTTATGCCTTGTATCCTCAAAGAATTTATGTTCCACTAGGCATAAGTTCGACTGCTAAAGGCCGAAAATTAAAGATCATCGCATTTGAAGAGAAAATCATGCAATTTTACCCCTTTCTTGGCCCATATATCTCATGGTTGTGCTTCTTAATATACTAAAAAACAAAAAAAAAATCACATGATGATTGGTGAGTTGCCTTAATATTTCAGGTAAAAGGCGGAACACTAAGAGCATCCGCCACATTTCCAGGGGATAGGCATCTAATTGAACTATCGTCACAAAATTCTCCCAAGCTTGATAAAAACTACACTTCCCACCATAGTGGCATTTTTGATCTACGTGACCAAAACGTCGCAATTCGCTACGAGGGCATTACGTTCCGTGACATTCTCTTCGACTCGGGCTATCGAGGAGGAGGCCTATATGTCGTTGACTCGGCTAGAATTCGTGTAACGAGTTGCTTTTTCGTTCACTTTAGTACAGAAGGAGTACTCGTTCAGAGGGGCCACGAGACCTTTATATCGAACACTTTTATGGGCCAACATCCGACCGTTGGCGGTGATAGAGGTGAGAAGGATTTTTCAGGCGTAGCCATTGATCTTGCAAGCAATGACAATGCCATTACTGATGTTACTATTTTCTCATCAGCAATTGGAATTGTACTTAGGGGTGAAGCTAATATTGTCACAGGGGTACATTGTTACAACAAGGCATCATATTTTGGTGGGGTTGGGATTTTAGTTAAGGCATCCCAAAATAGGATAGATAATTGTTACCTTGACTATAACTCTATAGTCATTGAGGACCCTTTCTTAGTTCACATCTCAAATGGGTATTTTCTTGGAGAGGGTAACATTGTTTTGAAAGCGATTAATGGTCGAATTTTCGGACTAAACGTGATCAACAACATGTTTAGTGGAAACCCTTCAAAAATGACTCCAATTTTGAATTTGGATGGAGAGTTTACTGATATTGATCAAGTTGTTATTGACCAAAATAATGTGAATGGCATGAGCTTGAAGTCTACTGCTGGAAAATTGACTGTTGCTGGAAATGGGACGAGGTGGGTGGCTGATTTTTCATCACTTCTTGTGTTCCCTAATAAGATAAACCATGTACAATACTCCTTTTTCCTTAGAGGAGGGGTTGTTGGATTTCCAGCACATGCAGTAACAGATGTATCAAGTAATGTTGTGGTTATTGAGAGTGATAAACCAGTTGATGGAGTGGTGTCTGTTGTTGTCGACCAACATAATTTTGTGGGTGAAAAGAATTTTCTCGTGTGAAAAACAAGCAATCGGAAATATTGTTATTGCTGTTATTTAAATATTTGTTATCTCTTTTTTTTTCCTCTCCCGCTGTGCGATATCGTATTGAGGCCTAACTAAAGTTGAATTCGGAAAGTTCCATGCTGAGGAATAAAATGCTTTACAACAAAGGCGACTCTATGTCTAAGGCCTAAGGCTTGAACCTCATACAAAGGATGAAAGCGCTTGTTATCTCTTATGCTTTCTTTGCTTAGTGTTGAATGTATTTTAATAGAAAATTTTATTATTTATTGTATTTTTTACTAACTACTATAATTTAAGTTCTGTCATGTATTACATAAATTAAGCTAAGTGCAATTATGTTCATAATGTTTTGGAACTAATTTTAAAGACATCCAAACACTAGTGGATATAATGGGAATTGCTCTTTTCCTTTTGTTAAAAGCAAAAGGAGTTAGTGATCACACATCTTTTCCCACTCCTCATCTTCCTCTTTTCTTTCTTTTTTCTTCTTAAGGCAAAGAAAACTCATTTACTCCACAAGAGGAAGAAAAAAGTGTTGGATAAGGCATTAATTAATTAATTAATTATTGTCAAACAAACTTGCGATTAGTAATTGCAACTCCATTTTAATGCACTACTTATATATAACGTTACAATTCCGCCAAAGGCACTCCCTTGTTCTTTCCTTCCTTTTTTTTTTTTAATTTTTTTAATTTCTGGTTTTCATCCAGTATTGGATATTTATTTTGGAGCCCCACTTAATCCACATTCATGTTGAAAAGGAAACGTTCCTATTAGAATTTGTTTCATTCCCAGGACTCGAACTCAAGATTGTTAAAGATGAGGGATCTTTTCGTCCCACAACAATCTATGGTGGTTCCCTTGTTCCACTCTCACCATAATCTTTTAAACGAAAAATAATTGATTAAAAAATCAAGTTAATCTTCTTCCAATTAAGTCTTTGTGTGGCCGTGGGCCTTTTACCTCCAGCTGCAAGCGACACTTGCTCTGTACGAATCCGATTTGACTGCCTTATCTTTCTCAAATTTTGCTAGATAAAATGTTTGGGAATAATTAGAATATTCTTAAGAATATTTAAAAGCTAAGCCACATAATGTGGGTTCGAGCTTAATATGACCCCACATTCCAAAAGTGTCATAAAGCATTTCATAATTTTGACCCTTCAGGTTTCCTAAAGTCATAAATTATAATATGTCGACAATATGGTTAGTGATATCGTTGTGAATATTGTCACTGCCGTTACTTGATGATTTTTTTCTTTTAAAGAAAACATCCTTAATATGCTTTGACCATTGTTGTTTTCTAGCGTAGTTTTTCCTTTTTCTTTCTTTTTTTGGTTTTATTCCTTTTTTTTTTTTTTTTTTTTTTTTTTTTGCAATGACCAATCATCATCACATTGATTACTTGCACCACTAAAGCATACTATCTTCATCATTAAACGAAGAAAATATAGTACTACACCTTTAATTAGATACTCGTGGGACATCAAAGGAATATACTTCCAAAATTTTAGTATTTTATATTGTAGATATACTTGGTTATCTTTCACCAACCAATACCATCAAATCAAAAAATATTATCATCTCTTGGATGAGAACAAATGATGTTCATAATTATTTTCTTATACCTTCTTTGTGGGAAGTGGAAGAGAGAGGGCGTTTCAAACATTCTTTTCTTTCCTTTTGATAGCATAAACTAAAAAGACTAGACAATGGATAATCAACTAGCCACATCCTAATATCCTATGTCACCACTTTTTTTATCCTCTCTTAAATACCAAAGAATTGAGTCTCATTTTTTCACTCCACCATATATATCTTCTTCATGCATGTCTCCTAAGTGACAACCGCAGGTGAAGCTCTACCCTCGACCAAATTAAAGGTCATTACAAAGGAGAGGTTGTTCTAATTCCAGAATCATACAATCGATATTTTCTTTAATTACATCTTGATGGCTAAACCCCTCCCTCCAACACAAAGCCCAACAAATCTTGATCCTAAAACCCCTTTTCTTGATCAACCTCAAAACAATGGAAGTACACTAAGCTTCAACATGGTAGTGATAATTGCAGCTCTAATATGTGCTTTGCTTTGTGCTCTTGGCCTAAACTCCATGTTACAATGTGTGTTTCAATGCACTCATAGGACTATCTCCGAGCCAGTTGGATGGGTAGCTTCAAAGAGATTGAACACTGGGCTTAAGAAGAAAGATATGGTTGCTTTGCCAACATCTACTTATAACGCAAATTCTTCTTCATCATCAATTTCAAGCACATCATCATCATCATCATGTGCTATTTGCTTGTTGGATTTCATGGATGGAGAGAGAATTAGGGTTCTTCCTCAATGTAACCATTCTTTCCATGTTGCTTGTATTGATAAATGGCTACTCTCACATTCTTCTTGCCCTACTTGTAGGCTTCATCTCAAGTCTAGTAATTGTTTGCCATCTTTAGACATTTTCACAGCTCTTTAAAACATGTCTTATGATGGCTATGAGAGTTGGGTTTTTTTCTTTTCTTAGAAGTTTTCAATCACTTTCGTCTAAGAGATGGAGTGTTGATGTTTGATTTTACTTTTATGATTGTGTGCTAGACACTTTGTCCTTGTAACAAAAAGTTGTCACTAGTAAACTCTACCATAGTAGCACTTCAAACGTGTTCATGCTATGTGGATGAGGCAGGACGGAGTTGAAGATGTTGATTTCCGATTTAACTGTCATCTCCAGATTTGGGCTGAATTTGATTAAGTTTGAATAAAAGCAAGGGTCAATTGAGGATCGAACTTTACACTTTAGCATACAAGATATAATCTACCATAATTCTTGAATCAAAAGTTTAGACTTCTTCGAACTATTGCTTATAAATTTTATTAAATTTGAAGCAAATTTAGCAATGAAATGTATGTTGCACAGACATACTAGAAAAATTGTAACTTTAGTTACAATAAATTAAGAGTCATTATAGATGAAACAAGAAGTAACAAAAGTACCCCTAATATATACTGAAAGAAAGACTACCACATGATTAACTTTTTTTCTTATCACAGTGCCTTCTCTGTTGCAACCAATCTCCAATTAAAGTATGTCAAATAATTAAACTTTGAAGTATTATTTGTTCCTTTATTAGATTAATTATTTTATGTGTCTATTTCATTAATATAATTAATCCAAAGAATCCAAGATGTACCAAGAAAATACAAAATATTAAAACGACGTCTTTCCACCATCAATTTAGCTTTTGGAAGTGTTAGTTGCATTTTAGTCAAGGAACCTCATAAATACAAGGAGAAGTAATAATCACAATTACAGGTACTGTTTATTGGGATTATCCTCCCAGATAATATCGCAACAAATATTTGGGAACTGATATTCCAATCAGTTCTGGCATGTACGTACGGAACCACCTTAATTTTCAATGCAATAATAATATATTCTTCTTTCCAACAAATAAAAAGCTCTTATCAAATGGGTAAGGATATCTACAAAACCTAATATTTGACAAAACTAGCAACTGAACTTTGGCTTGGATATTTTTTCTTTTCTCACAAAGTGAAGCCTACTCTTAGTGTATTCCCACTTTGATTTGTTTTTTTTTTTTTTTTTTTTCTTAATTTCACATAAAGTGGTTAAATTGCCTTTTCGTATGTCGTTTTCATCCCCTTTCATCCTTCCCCTATTTGTCTTCTCTATTTGTTTATGTTGTCAACTCACATACAGATTGTTTAGTTAAAGGAGAGAATAGAAGTTCATAGAGTAATATGGATGACATGATGACCATATAATGCAATTGACACCCAATGGAAACTCTTTCTTCCCTTTAATTAATTATTTTTAGGGAAAACTCATTTTCACTCTCTCTCTCTCTAGCTGACGGTGGCCATCAGCGGTGATTGATAACGTCCTTCGGCGGTTAGGATGGAGCGGGGACGAGCGAAAAAACCAGCTCTCACGACGGATCTCGCACTACTCGAAGCACTCAAAACCCAAGGAACAACGAAGTCACCTATTGGACAAGGAAGTGCAGGACAATTCACACCAAATTGGGTCACAATAACACGAGAACCGACTGAAATGAATCAAGGACAGAAAAATCGACGGGATGTGGGCAAACAGAAAGTCGGTGAGGCACGAGCAAACACAAACCCTAACACAGCAAAAGGGCAAACCCCAGTGAAAGAAGTGGAAAACACTACCACTGCAGTTGCGACCCCGATTAATAACCTAACCCCCCCTTAATCAGATGAGCAGGTCAAGCATTCAACGGAAACCACGATGGGAATAGCAGAGGAAGCACAACGTTGCACAAAACGCTCAGTCCTGGGCAAATAGCGTAGCAGGAAACAAATTTACAACAAAGGGTATGAGT
This sequence comes from Lycium ferocissimum, assembly GCF_029784015.1. Taxonomy (NCBI): domain Eukaryota; kingdom Viridiplantae; phylum Streptophyta; class Magnoliopsida; order Solanales; family Solanaceae; genus Lycium; species Lycium ferocissimum. The sequence continues at coordinate 46,196,937 of NC_081343.1, forward strand.
TTGAACTACTATGCGCCTGTCTATAAGGAAGGAAAGTGTGTGGTTGTGCTCGAGAAAAAGGATATTGAGGAGGAGTGCGAAAAATGGCAGAACTCCCTTATTATGTATGTGATTAGCGATTCACCGACAATTGGGGCAGTTGAACGATTTCTCCAAAGTCTGGGAGAACGCAAGGAAAAGCCAAATATGTACTACCACAACGACAACTACTTCATCATATGTTTCCAAACTACGGAGGAAAGAGCTCAGGTACTATTATCTGGACCAAGCACTATTAATAACAAACCAGTTAGCATGAAACCATGGACTTCATCATTCAGCTTTAAAGAAGAGGTGCTAAAAACTGTACCAATATAGGTTAAGTTTCCGAATCTACCTGTTGAATGTTAGGGGATGAAGGCTTTGGGGAAGATCAGTAGTGGTCTAGGTACACCTATCTATGCGGATGACTGTACCATCAATATCACTAGGATTTTGTTGCAAGAGTTTTTATTGAAATGGATATTACGAAGCCTATACCTAAAAGAATGCCAGTACAAACCCCTAAGGGTGAAGTGATTGAACAGGAGATTGCATACGATTGGGAACCTCAATACTGTGAGAAATGTCTAAAAATTGGTCACAACTGCCTTGACAAACCTATGCCAACACCATAAGGCCCACCCCAACCTCAACCAAATCCACCACCTAAACCAAACCCCAAAACTCATCAAAGACAGTACCAGAGGGGTCAAAAGCAGTATCAACAATGGAGAAATAAGGGGAATGAACAACAAATGGTGAGAAAGCATCGTCCGCAAAGGCGGTCGCAATTCGGATGGCTGGATAGAGGTGAATACTAAGGCAGCTGCTAAGTCATCAACACCAGGGATAGGAGATGAAAGAAGAGTTTCCACTGGGAATGGTTTCAACATATTACAGCAAAAGGAAAACCAGCCAAAGATGGGTCAAAGTAGCAAAGAAGTAGGTTAGTACGACTCCCCCCCCCCCCTCCATCAATGAAGATAATTACTTGGAATGTAAGGGGAATGAATAAAGTTTATAAGCAAAAAGAGATGAAGGAATTTATAAGAATGGATAAAATTAATATGCTTGCAATAATAGAACACAAGACACAGGACACTAGGGCTGGAACTACTATAAATAAAATTGCACCAGGATGGGACTGGATCACAAATACTACTACCACATGTAGGAGCAGAATCTGGTTGATATGGGACCCGAGATCAGTGGTGGTACTGAAGTTACTAGAAATCCACAAGCAATAATAGTGGATGTTAGGTGCCCAAAAACAGGTATACAATTCTTATTTAGTGCAATATATGGACTGCACACCACACATGATAGAGTAGCATTGTGGGATCATCTAAGAGACCAAGACAGTAGAACAACTAGCCCATAGCTTCTAATGGGTGATTACAATGCTATTTTGGAGGTAGATGATAGAGTGTTGGGATCAGCTGTTCAAGATAGTGAAATAAGGGATTTTAGGGGGTTCCTAGAGGATACAGGGGTCACTGAGCTGCAGACTTTGGGAAGAGACTACACATGGACAAACAGCCATGTTTACAGTAGAATAGATAGAGCTCTAGTGAATTCTCATGGGATGCTAACAATGGCTCCTACACCAGTTCACATCCTTGACCCAGTTTTTTCAGATCATTCACCTTTGTGTGTAGAGGTGGGCAGTGCAGGGCAACAATATGCAGAGCCATTCAGATTTTTCAACTGTTTGGCAGATCATCCTAAGTTTGGAGAGTTGGTAGAGGAGGCCTAGATCAATGAAAGAACTGATAGAAGTCCCACCCAGCTACAAGATATCTGGAACAAACTGAAACATGTAAAAACAGGTCTAAAGAAACTAAACAAGGCTGGATTCATAGGAGTGACAGATAAAATCACCCAATCAAGAGAACAACTGCAACAACTACAAGAACAAATGAGGGACTATCACCATTCCCATGATCTGTTTGCAGAAGAAAAAACCATCAAACAACAACTAGAGAAATGGCACTTAATAGAGGAAAGCATACATAGGCAGAAATCCAGAGTGCAGTGGATGAAGCTAAGGGATGCAAACACAGCCTATTTTTTTGCCAACATGAAAAGTAGAAGAGCACAAAATCAAATTAGGTCGCTGATTGATAATGATGGAAACTTTCAACAACATGAAAATGAGATAGAAAAGGAGATTATGGATTTCTATAAACATTTGCTTGGCACAACCAGTGATAACTGTCATACCCCGACAAGGAGTATGATGGGCTCCGCCCCGTAGGCCGGAGACTACCTGACCTAACAGCTACTTTGAACATCATATACCGTAATTCAAGGAACACCTGTACGCAAAAAAGGCCCAACATGAAAATATCCAATAATCCAACATTTCTATACATATGCGAACCGGCAAGGTTGCTACGACATCACGAGTATCATAAAGCCAGTAAGGCTCACAGGAAAGTATCACAAATCAAAACAAGGCTAACACCACCAAACACAATATATACATCCCCCACTATGTCTATGAGCCTCTAAGAGTGTACATGTGAACATATATTACACTAGCAGAAAAGTACCAAAAGATAGTAAGTCCGGAGTAGTGGTACTTGCTGACACCACTGAGCTAGAAAATCCCACTGCGGTCACTCCTCAATAACCCTGTCAGAGCCTGCAACACGAAATGTAGCGACCCGTGCAATGGGATGTCAGTAAGGATAAAAGTACTGAGTATGTAAGGCTGAAATCAATAACATAAGTAAGATGGAGATATAAAGAGAATAGAAGTAACCTGCAATCTGAGAGCGTACAATATGCAATCCATGAGCCTAAAATCATATGTAAGTATGTACATATATAAATATAATCATCATCATAACGTACCCGGCCTTTTCAGGACTCGGTGTATAACGTACTCAGCCCTTTCGGGACTCGGTGTGTAAGTACCCGGCCCCTTCGGGACTTGGTGTGTAATACCAACTGATCAGTGGTTGCACAATAGGTGTCGTACCCGGCTGACTATAGCGCGGCTCGATGTAGTAAAATAGTGTGTACATATATATATACAATGCATAATAAGCCCATGAAGTAACAACAGCCTTTCGGAGTGACATAAGGTCGTAACCTCTGAATGAATTATAGAGTTCGTATCGAATCCAAGGAAATAACTTAATGATGATAAACATGATAATATGGTAAGAATCGATCAACTAATTAAGGCATTAAGATTTGAAATACATAGCATAGGAATGGAGTGAATTTGTTATGGAATGCTCATGTTCATGTTCCAGTTGGATTCGTGCCAAAGAAAGAGAGAAACGAACACCTTACATACCTTATCCGTCAAGCCACCACTTAAAGAATCCCTTACTCCGATGCTTGCCCTTCACGCGAACCTATATATTGAGAAATGCATCTTTAATCATACTTCTTTCATATTTCCATCAACTTATAAGCACTACTTATTGAAGACTAATTTGGGTTATGAAAATTTGGGCAGCATCTCCCCCATATTATCCACTTCCTCCACATACGAAAAAAACTCCCAAACAATACAAACAACATCAACAACAACATCATCAAGATTCTACAAGACAAATATGTATATTTTCATCCAAAACTCTCTTCAAACTTCAATCCATAAGCCAACAACACCAACACAATAATTATAACTCTTATTCTCATAAATATTCCTAAATCCACCTTAATAAAGAGAAATTCACACCTTATCTTCACTAGAATAGGAAGATCTTCAATATCTACTTGAATCCGGGCCAACTCCAATGTAAAACAAAACTATAATCGCGACTACACGCTGTCCGGACCTCGATTAATACTCTGTTACTCAAAATTACTCAAAATCCTCACTTTAATGGTATGTATATGCCCTCATATACTTGCTGAATTTTCTGGAATATTTGGGAAGTTTTTATGAAGAAAAAATGGGGTTTTGCCCCTTATATAGTGGGTTAGAGTCGGTTGTCACTGTAGCACTGTAGCAACGCGCCCTGCTCTACCCGCCTAAATTGTAACGTCCCTAATTCTCTATTCCGACTTCGTATCGATGATCGGTTTGTTGCGTTGGAAACTAGACTTCATGAACTTCAATGTAGGCTTTTGCTTTGCTTCAAAACTCCTCATCTACTAAAAGATATTCTTTCTTAAAGTTGGACCAAAATTGCCCCTCATATTTTCCATAAAATTCAACAAACTTAATTTCCTTGATCCACTTGCCCTCCAATCCTTCCATAGCTTATTATATGAACTTAAACCCTCGTAACCATGAAATAGGTGCATACAATCTCACATATCCTAGGAAGTCCTCCAGGTCAACACTCAAAACAACTAATGCCTAACAGATTTCACGTACAAAACTACGAGGTGTAACAATAACTTACCTGCTATACAACCTAACATCACGAACAGAAGTCCTGTCCTATCCAGAACTTAGCAGATGCATCTTATCAGTCCTTTCAATGAGGAGGATGTGTACCAAGCACTGCAAAGCATTGATGATTCAAAGGCACCGGGAGTAGATGGATTCAATTCAGTAATTTTCAAAAAATCATGGCACATTGTAGGCAAGGAGGTAACACAAGTTGCTTTACAATTTTTCCAGTCAAATATAATATGTAAAGCTATCAACTGTACTTCTGTGACTTTGATCCCAAAAGTTAAGAACCCCACCTCCATTCGACAATATAGACCAATATCCTGTTGTACTATCATCTACAAACTGATTTCTAAAATGCTCACTACTGGAATGCAAGGTGTGATGGACAGTATTATTGACAATGGGCAAGCTGCATTTATCCCAGGCAGAATAATCCAAGACAATATCATTCTATGCCATGAATTAGTAAAGCGGTATGGGAGAAAGGAAGTGTCACTTAGGTGTATGCTCAAAATTGACGTGCAAAAAACCTACGACTATGTGGAGTGGGTATTTCTTGAGCAAGTACTTAGTGGTCTTAATTTTCCAACAGTCTTTATTAGGTGGATAATGCAATGTGTAACAATGTATCCTATTCCATCCTTCTAAATGGCCAACCTACCACTCTTTTTCCTGCCAAGAGAGGGTAAGACAAGGGGATCCCCTATCCCCTTTCTTATTTGTGACTGCTTTGGAGTATCTTAGCAGGATTTTAAAGACCTTGAAGGACAACCCCAATTTTAACTTTCATCCAAGGTTTGAAAAAATGGAGCTGATACAGTTGAGCTTTGCTGATGATTTACTGTTATTCTATAGAGGAGAATTGCATTCTGCAAAGATGTTGTTCGACTGCACGCTTTCAATTATTCTCATCTGCTTCTGGTCTTAGAGCAAATCAAGGCAAGAGCAAAGGTGTATTTTGGTGGCATTCCAGAGGAAGAACGGCGGGTTATTCAACGAATCGGGTTCAATATAGGGACACTTCCATTTAGATACCTTAGAGTCCCTCTAAGCTCGAAAAGATTATCCATTGGGCAGTGTCAACCTCTGATTGAGAAGATGGTAGGGAGGATCACCACTTGGACTGCTAAGGTCCTATCATATGCAGGTCGGCTTCAACCGGTCAAAAGTGTGCTCATTGCTATACAAAATTTTTGGTCTCAAATCTTTGCTCTACCTAAGAAGATCATCATCAGAATTGACACTATCTGTAGAAAGTTTTTTTGGACAGGGAGAAATGAACCGTCAAATAAGGCTCTAGTGGCATGGGATACCTTATGTTTGCCAAAAACTGCAGGTGGCCTGAATATCACTGATCTGGTTTTATGGAACAAAGCTGCCCTCATGAAACACTTCTGGAAACTGAGCATGAAGAAGTATTCTTTGTGGATTAAATGGGTCCATCAATACTATCTAAAGGGAAGAGACATATGGACTACTCTGGTCCCACAAGCCTTATGGATCATAAGGAAGATATTGAAGGCAAGTCAGTACCTTCAGGAAACTATGATAACAAGAGAGGAATTTCTAAACCAAGAAATATACTCTATCAGACAAACATACAATAGCATGAGGGGTGCTTACCCAAAAGTGAGGTGGAAGAAGCTAGTTTGTAATAACCAGGGCAATCCTAAATGGGTATTCATCTTATACTTGGCACTACAAAGGAAACTCTACACAAAAGATAGATCGACAAAGTGGGGGCTGAATTACAGGCCAAACTGCCCACTATGTGAAGCAACAGATGAAAGCATAAAACACCTGTTCTTTATATGCCCAACCTCAGCATGTGTATGGAAAAGGATACTGCGTTGGCAAGGTATGTCAAGGCCTGCCAAGGGTGGATGGAGGAGTAAGAATGGGCCCAGCAGCATGCAGTAGGTAACAACACTAGAGCAGAGATATATAGAATGGCACTCGCTGGCTGCATCTCATACTTATGGCAGGAAAGGAATCAGAGGTTGTTTCAAAGCAAGAAGAGAACAGAGGAAACTATAGTAAGGCAGATAATACAAGATATACATTGTAGAGGAGCAACAAGACCTCGACTAGTTTAACAGTTAGCTATACTTAATTTCTATCCATAGGTAGTTTATGTAATAGTAGAGGTATATGTACTGATGATTGAAGTGCCGTAACGGGGCTCTATGTCCAGTTTCTAGGGGGTCCCGTGATGAACTCGTATCTATTTCACGGTAAATGCAATATTTCAGTTACCAAAAAAAAAAAAAAAAAAAAAATTTAGGAACTGGGAATGACCCCTAAAAGTTCAACATGCACATATTATAAGAGAGAGTAAGTCACCCAACTATCAGTAATGATCCTTCAAAGCCATGTTTTTTTTTTTTTTTTTTTGTAACAAAAAGGTCACCCAACTTTCCCTTTATCACTTCAAGTCACCGAATTAATAGTTGACCAACAAAATATGACATGTCATTTAATTTCGTCCACATGAACTTTTTCTTTTCTCTCTCAGTCCACATGGCAATAAGACCCGACCCGACTCAAACCCATAACCCAAATTAACCCTTAATAACCCTATTCTCTCTTAACTAAAATAGAGTTTCACTCTCTTTGAAAAAAATTAACTCATCGTTTTATTAAAATCGTGCCGTCTTATTTAAATATTTCGATTGACATAAATTTTTAGTTTTATTAATTTTATTTAAGTAATAACAAAGGTGACATAGAACCCCAGGAAAAGAGCTTGGGGGACAAATGTATTATATTAGTAACGAATAGTTTGTCAAATTTAATTTTTTGGTAAATATGTCTTTTCAAAAGTTTTTCCTATTCGTGCTCCTGTTTTCAAAAAGTTATAAACTTCTTGTTGTTCTTAAGACTTTGCCTTAGAGAAGAAAAAAAAGGAAATGACACGATTTTAATAAAATGATGGGCCAATTTTTTTTAGAGTGTGAAACTCTATTTTAATTAAGAGAGTATAGAGTTAATAAGGGTAATTTGGGTTATGAGTTTGAGTGGGGTCGGGTCTTATTGCCATGTGGAATGAGGGGGGGAAAAATAATCCATGTGGACTAAATTAAATGTCATATCATATTTTGTTGGCCAAATATTAATTTGGTGACTTTTAAAGTGATAAAGGGAAAATTGGGTAACCTTGTTGTTACAAAAAATAAAAAAAAATAAAAAAAAAATGACTTTGAGAGATCATTACCCATAGTTGGGTGACTTTCTGTGTTACTACCTCCATAATATAATGCAGACTCTCACCAATAAGGATTTCAATTAAGAGAATTTAAAATATAAAAAAATAAATGTACGAAGAAGTTCAACATTTATTATATGTATTAAAAAAATTAGTCTTGTATATACAACTCCACAAATTTTCGTCAAAGGAGGTTCGGATGAACCACCACTTAGCTCCGCCCTGACGCTGACTGGTATCATTAAATGGAAATAATACGAAAACACTAGTTTTTCTTGGGGAAAAGTATTCAAAACACACTCAAACTATGGCCAAATTTGCCATAACACACCTCAACTTTGCGGGGGTCCTATGACCCCCCTGGACTTATTTTTTGTGTATTATTTTCGCTTTCAACCGGTGACCTGGACTAGCAAGTGTAGCTACTCTCCTTCAGCGCGTAAGAGATGATAAAAACTATATGGACCAGTGTATATTTGCCACATGGCCGTCCAAATAACGTTTTTAATTCCCCAAATCCAATCTTAAATCCCCACAAACGGCTACATCTTCTTCTCTTCTTCCACATTGAGTTCTTCCCCAAATTTTTTGGTAAATTTCTTCTCTTCATGTTTCAATTCTTACCCAAGATTGGATTCTTACAATTTCTTTCCCCAAATTTCTGATTAAAATTCGGGTTAGTTATGGAAGAAACAAGATTGGATTTGAATAAGCTTTGTATGGACAATGAAGATCCAATGTTGAATGAGGAGGTGCGATGCAGTCATGGTGTGTTGCTCCCATTGAAGACTTCCCGTCCGACAACAATCCCGGAAGAAGATATTGGTCTTGCCCCTACTATGGTTCGAAGAAGTGTAAATTTTTTCGATGGAGGGATCTTTCCAAAGTTGATGAAAGATCGAAATACATTATTCCAAAGTTGGTGAACAAAATGAAGGAGATGCATGGAGAATTAGCTTCAAAAGAGAAGAAAATTAAGGAGATGGAAGAAGGATGTGGAAGTTCCGAAATTGCCGAGATGTTGAAAGAGATTGAAATGGAAGAACAATCTGTCTCAAGTGATATGAAAATGAAGGAGATGGAAGAACAATCAAGTGTGATTAATCTGGCGAAATTGAAAATGCAAAAGAGATAAAATCGAAAAAAGAAGGGGATCAACAACTTTAGCTCTAATTTGATTTTCACATTTTGTATCTTGTTTTGTTTTGGTATTTGGATCAGTTGGTTAATGCGAGGAAATTCTTCAACTTGTCATGACCAATTGCCTTAGTGTTTCTTGTATTTTTGAAGTTGAATGGTTTAGTTTTGTGCTTGACGTTAGGTAGGCAGTGCTTGGAAAAATGTCTTTTGTGTTGTGGTTAATGTTAGGTAAGAACTACTTTTCCATTTTATTTTGTCTTGTGGTTAATGTATGTTAGGAATCCTTTCTAGTTTTCTTTTGTTTTGTGTTTAATGTAAGTTTGAAATTGATGAATGAAATCCTTTAATTTAGAAATCAAAGGTGTTACATGTGCTCCAACATAAACCTTGCTTAAATTGAAAACACGGAGACCAGTCTAATCTATTTCTATGATCTCCTGTTTTTTTTCAACAAGGAAGTGTATCCGGTCTCTAGCAGCTACACAGGCCTTGAAACACAATATATCCCATGTAACTTTGGTTTATATGCTTGAAAAAATACATATATATGCTTCAAGGCAAAGTTTGCCCATAAGGCATAAGTATGCCCCCATCGGCATAAGTTTGGTAAATCCTTAACAAGTTTATGCCGATGGGGGCATACTTTTAAAGGGCAAACTTTTATGCCGGATCCGGCATAAACTTGTGAAGGAATTTGCAAAGTTATGCCGGATCCGGCATAAACTTGTGTAAGTGAAAGCCTATATTTATAATGTCTTTTGCAATAAATTCCCCACTACTTAACCCCCAACCACCTTAGCTGTTTTTGACCACCTTTAAATCCGGTCAAAAGCTTGACCACATTTGGTTTGCAACATTAAACATGTGCACTGATGTTACTGCTGAAAGAGACAGGACTTAATAATAGAAACAGACCCTGCTATATATAAACACTTGCACCAATATAAGTTTGTACAAAAGTAGTGCATCACATTCATGATGATGCAACATTCAAGTGCAAGAGCATAATGTCACAAAACAAGCATCTAAGCCACAACTACTTTAGTTTGTTTATGAACTGCAAAAACTAACAACTACATTAACTTGTTCTACCAACTACCAACATATTAACACTACTTTCATGGATCCTTTGTCTGCGAGTTCTGGGTTGCTGTCACTTTTTTCCTTTTATTTACCCTCATCTCTTCAAGCTGGCTTGATGTCATTGCTGCTTTGCCCTTCCACCTCACCCATCCTTGCTTTGTGACCAAGGTCCCCAAAAGAACATCACCGACCTTATATGCTTTCTTGGAGCAGCATCAATTATCCTACTACTTGGCAAGCCATGCTGTAGACAAAGCAAAACAATTGTTTATAGTTAGTAAACTCACTTGCAACAAATATACCCAATCCAACAAATATTTCAGCTCTTACATTGTATGTTGTAAATCCATTTTCTGCGACAAATATACCCATTCCAACAGTCCTAGGCCTTTTGTAAGGGGTAGTTCTTCCTCTTTCATTATCAACAGCTGTTACACTAGAAGCTTGAGAGGTTTTTCTTGGTCTTCCCCTCCTCACATTAGACTGAGAAGCAGCAGGTTGATCAGGTGCATTGGCTGCAACAGGTGCAGCACTAGAAGCTTCAGAGGTTTTTCTTGGTCTTCCCCTCCTCACGTTAGACTGAGAAGCAAAGAAGTTGATCAGGTGCATAACTTGTTGCATTTTCAAACCATTTAGCACTAATGGTTGTCCTCCTTGTTCCCATACCTCTTGTTGGTGCTTGAGAAGTACTCTTTGGCCTTGCACCTGCTGGTGGTGGTGCTTGAGAAGTACTCCTTGGCCTTGCACTTGCTCTTGCTGGTGCATCAGAAGTTAATGGATTTTTCCTTGGCCTTCCCCTAGCTTTTGCTGGTGCTTCAGAAGTTGGAGTTGTCTTTCTTGGCCTTCCCCTAGCTCTTGCAGGTGTAGCACTTGATTCAGCCAGAAAGCTTGGGTAGAGATGTCATGAAGAACATCCGGTCCATGACCATAGCTTGTTCTACCGTAATCCTACCAAAAACAAGAGTGTGTCAAATCAAAACCATTAATCTATTTCTAGTTTTCTTTTGTTTTGTGTTTAATGTAAGTTTGAAATTGATGAATGAAATCCCTTTAATTTAGAAATCAAAGGTGTTACATGTGCTCCCATCGGCATAAGTTTGGTAAATCCTTAACAAGTTTATGCCGATGGGGGCATACTTTTAAAGGGCAAACTTTTATGCCGGATCCGGCATAAACTTGTGAAGGAATTTGCAAAGTTATGCCGGATCCGGCATAACTAAATGTCTCGCCCTCAAGACAAAAATAAACAAAAGTACGCCCTCGCACTTTTAGTTAAACATAACTAAAAGTCAAGGCAAGTCCGGAGGGGGCATACAAAATTTACTTTACTCCAAAGAGTATAAAAAACAGAGTTTACTTTAAAAGCTCATACCTTCAAAGGACAGCCTCTTTTGTTATGGTTTTTACCATGACAAATGCTGCAAGTCATGTCAACTCCTTTTCTTGACAACTTACCATATCTTTTTGACTCGGTGGCTTCTCTTCTCCCCGACCTTCTTTGTCCGCCTGGCATAGGCTTTACAACTGGTAGTGCAACATAGGGGTTATTGGACTCGAGGCCACATTTTCATATTGGTGATCGGTTGAAGAAAATGACAATAAGTCCTCAAGTAGGTCTCCTTCTGTAGCCGCTATCAACAAACTCAATGGGTTCATACTTCTTATATAATATGGCAGCAAGGGCATGTTGACATGGTATTCCCTTGAGCATCCGGCCCTACAACCAAGTTCTATTTCTCAAATCAACGTATGTTGATATGGCCCATCACTAATTTCAAACCCTCTCTCACCATTGAAATCAATATTACATTCCATTGACTTCTTTATGTTGATTTCTAGTACCCTCAGTGCCATTGGAGATATATTAGTTAACCATGTTTTTGGAAATTGACTCAACTGACCTATTCTAGTCATTACCTTAACTCTAATCTCTTCAAGCATAGTGATAATGGTTTTATGCCTTGGTCCTAAAATCCAGGCATTGAAGCTCTCGGACATATTATTGTCCACACTATCACATTTAATGTCAGTTCTAAAGTACAGTTTACACCAAGTTTCAGGTGGGTAGTACAGTAAATCTGCAACAATATCCTTACCATCCTTGGCAGTACCAAGCTGTTTCATTTTGTCCAGATTTATCTTCATCTCTCCTTCAAAGGTGCTTTTTGCACACTTCCAGAATTGGTTCCTTCTTTGAAGACCTCTCCATTCTTTTGACCAGTTGGCTAGGATATGTCTTGCACACATCCTGTGCTCCACCAAAGGGTAACAATTCTTTCATAGCTGATTGAAGCCCCTACAATTTTGAGAAACAATTATATATGAATGGACGAAACTAAATGAAGAAAAAAAAGTGATTGTCATACCTTTTGCATGTCCGATATCACGGTAGTTGCTCTGCCATCTCCCATTCCCAAATCAGCTATCAACAATTTCAAAAACCATGTCCAAGTGTTCTTATTCTCATATTCCACTATAGCCCAAGCAATAGGCAACATTTGATTATTAGCATCTTTAGCAACAGCAGCCAATAGCTGTCCTTTGGTTATTCCCTTTAAGAAACAACCATCCAAACCAATACATTTCCTACAGCCACCTAAAAAGCATTTTTTCAAAGCATCAAAGCAAATATAAAAACTTTCAAACACCAACCTACCACTTTCACCAGAGTCATCAACCTTAACAACACAAGTACTCCCAGGATTAGTCCTCAACATTTCATCCCTATAGTCAAATATTCTTCCAAACTCTAACACATGATCACCCATGATTTCTTGGAGTACTTTAGCTCTAGCTCTCCTGCAAAGGGTTTTTCCAACATGTATATTAAGTTCTTCCCTAATCAACTGCTGAAACTTGAAAATCCTAATGTTTGGCTGTTCTGTAATTCTATTCTTGTAATGTTTAGACAAGAACTTAGCATTGCACATGTAATTTCTAGTAGTCTTGACACACCCATGTTTAGGATTGTAGGTTTTGATCATGAAATCATTAGTCTTCTTGTCAAGACTTGCATATAGCGACCATGGGCGACCATCCCTACACCTCACCCTAACCTTTTGGGCTCATTGACAAATTTCTCTAACTGCACACCCCTTTGAAGTGCATATTTTGTAACAAAGATCCCTAAACTCATTCACATCCTCAAAAACCATCCCCAACTCCCACATCACTTTTTCAACAGTTTTGTCAAAAATTATCCTTCTCCTAGCCCTCCTAGACCCTGACTCATCATCTGTATCTGATTCAACACTATATGCATCAGAACTGACATACACTGGCTCATCCCCAGCAACCTTACCTTTCAAGCTTGTATCACAGAAGCAGCCATCAAAGCCCGATCCGGACCAACTTCACCAACAGAATTTCTCCAGGGTCATTTGGTATCCTTTCTCTTCTTTTCCTCCTCTGATATGACCTCCTTTCAGCCCTCAAATTTATGCACTCTTCATGAACATCATCACTTTCATGTTCAGCATCATGTTCATTAAAGAGTTCAGCTTGGTCAACTCGTAACTATCATCGAGTGGACTGGTCGATTCAAGAATAGGAAATTCACTGCTTAATGGGTCTTCAGAAGCAGCAGTTTCACCGGGCCATCGGTTCAAGAATTCTTCCAGCTTTCGTAGCCTTGGTTCTTTATTAAAAGCAAACCCATCCCCTTCTTGGATACCCCCATCCCTTTCTTTATTAAAAGCAGCCAAAGATTCCTCATTGGGGCTAGTGTATTCCAACAAAGCAATGGGACCATCTACATTATCTAAATTATCAACCATGTGACAGACATAGATTTCAATAGTATCCCCATTTTCAAAACTTTGTGAAATTTCGAAAATGTCCCTATCGGTTGGATTTCTACAACACTATCACTATTAGGTATCCTAACACAAAATGAACAACTTGTAGTATACCCTAGTTCTTTAATATAATCCCTTAGTTCAAAAAAGGACAACCTATCCACATCAATATCCAAAAACTCGTTATTTGTCCACCCTCATACTTTGGTTGGCCACTACTAACATCCAAAACCCCACCATGATACCATCTCAATGTTACTAATACAAACCCACTCATACCGAAATTACAATTCGAAATAGTACAAACAATCAATCACACATATACAATAACAATAGATGGTCAACAACAATCACAACCCCACACACACATCAAATAACAACAATTAAATTCGGACTTCGACAATACAAGGCCAAACAGTGTATAAAATCACATTTTGGGGTGAAAATAAATTGGACGCAATTACAACAGTAATACTACACGACATAAGATTACACATCTCTTAACCCCAAATAACCCCAATTTAAACTAGGAAAAACCCATAATTTTTTAACAAACCCTAGAAATTCATACGACAATTTCATAAATCCTATATAATATGGAAAAAAATAAACTTTATGCGTACAAATACTGACAAAGAACAAGACTAACCTGGTATTTTTTCGCTCACTAAAAGCTTGAAGATCAATCGACGATTTCGGTCAAAATCCACCGCGATGTTACCACCTAAAGTTAGTTTAACTATGATTCACACCGATTTGCGCTTAAAATGGTATTTGAGTGATTAATATGGCGTAAATCGAGTGGAAGGTGAGAGAGAATTTTGGATTTCAAATTTTGGAAACCAAAATAATGAAAATGACCCGTCTGATTTTAATTTTATGAGCGCGTGCATACACTCAAACTCGTTTGAGTGACTTTGTCCGGTTGAAAGCGAAAATAATACACAAAAAATAAGTCCAGGGGGGTCATAGGACCCCCGCAAAGTTGAGGTGTGTTATGGCAAATTTGGCCATAGTTTGAGTGTGTTTTGAATACTTTTCCCTTTTTCTTGCTTCCTAGCTTTATCTTTTTTTCTTCTTTTGGGAATACATGAAGACAACTTAAGGAAAAACAAAATTACATGCAATAATTTAATTCAATTCTAGCCGTTAATTTACGATAAGGGGTTTGTTGTCCAATTCAAAAGATGAAGAGGTATTGTTTCTCAAACCCAAAAAGGTTAAAGGGGGTTAAGTAGACTCTAGAATTTATATATATATACACGTTTTAAATTGTACCCTTGTCTTTGTTATTGGATCATACTATTGCCAAACCAATCATGAATACCAGGGGAAAAAATAGACCCAGATTGTCACTATCAAGAAAACGTTTACGGATAAATCTCCTTGAAGGTTGAGTCTAATCTCCGTAAGTTTTAGTGGGAATTTTCAATCTTCAATCATCACATGTGAAATTTTTTGTCCAATTTATAGTCGACATTGGGGAAGATAACAATACTAAGTTGACGTGGATCAAAAATTAAA
The DNA here is from genome assembly GCF_029784015.1 of Lycium ferocissimum. Classification (NCBI taxonomy): domain Eukaryota; kingdom Viridiplantae; phylum Streptophyta; class Magnoliopsida; order Solanales; family Solanaceae; genus Lycium; species Lycium ferocissimum. The sequence continues at coordinate 46,212,076 of NC_081343.1, forward strand.
ACTTTCTGAGTTATGTTTTCTAAATTCTAGGACGACGTCAAATACTAATAATTGTGTTCTGAACATGATTTTTATACATATATAATAAAAAATCATATAAAGATTTAATATGCATCAAAACTATTGGGTTCTACTGAACTCGTATACTCAAACCTACATCCGCCCCTGGTATTAGGTCTCTGTCTCAATGTTTAGAAACTATGCAAGTTGGCAAAGATGAAACGTACAGGCCAATCTGCAGACTCTTAAATTTCTTTCTAATTGGCCATTATGAAAGTTTCCACCATGTGTCTGCCTTCAAAGATGGGATGTCATAAATAGAATGCTTGTAAACAAGTTCACACCCGATAAAAACCCTACAATTAGAAATTAAGGGTGGCAAATGATATAGTGGATTCCAAATGGACCAAAACTAATTGTTGGACGTAACTATTTGTCTCACTTATATGTGGATTGTTAATGAGATACCAGTATAGATAAGAATGATTGTTCAGCTAGTCTAGTAGCTAAACATGATAAATGAATCTGCTGTGTCTGTTATATTGCTTGAAAGATCTATCAAATCATAGTAACCAAACGAAACTAGTTCTAAGGAAAATAATCTTTTAAAATTCAAATAGGAACTTTTCGGCCAATTTTGGTAAAAATAACCTTTTATGAAAATTAGCGAAGCGTTCATGATTTTACGGTTAGAAGGCCGAAATCCTATCACTAACGGAATCATTACTTTGCGCGGATTGTCCTAGGGTGGTTTTTAAATTTTGTCTCTTATATTTGTGGTCTTTAAATTTTGCCCCTCATATTTGTGATCTTTTAGTTTTGCCCTTTGCTTGGAAAAATGGGCGAATACATGAGGTTCTGGGTTCGAACCCCCGCTTAGACATAAAATAAAAAAATAATTTCGCAAGGCAGGGCTGATCCGGCATACACGCCTTAAGGAAAAATTAAAGTTATGCCGGATCCGGTATAACTAAAAGTCTGCTCCATAAGGCAGAACTTTTCCTTAAGGCATAGTTTAGTTATGCCATATGGGACAGACTTTTAGTTAACGCATAACCAAGAGTATGCCCCATAAGGCATAGACTTTGCCTTGTAAGGCAAACTTTTAATTATGTCTTAAGGAAAAGTTCCGCCTTATGGGAAATACTTTTAGTTATGTCTTATGGGGTACACTTTTAGTTAAGGCATAATTAAAAGTATGTCCCATAAGGCGAAACTTTTTCTTAAGGCATAACTAGAAATTTTCCTTGAAAAGTAAAAAAAAAAAAAAAAAAAATATGCCTCAAGGAAAAGTCTGCCCCCTCCAATGAGACTTTTAGTTAAGCATAACTAAAGGTCTGCCGGAAGGGGCAGAGCAAAATTCAAACTCTGCCTTGCAAATTTTTTTAAAATTTTTGACTGAGCGAGAATTCGAACCCGGAACCCATGAGTTTTAGGCGAAGGCCAAAAATTAAAGACCACCAATTTGAGGGCCAAAAGTTAAAGACCACCCCAAAAGAAGGGCAATTGGCCTAGTGAATTTAGCTTCAAAATAAAATTAGCTTGAAGACTTTCTTGTAATAATATTATAAGTTCACATTATAAGTTCAATGACCTCATGTGAAATTAACCCATTTTTTATGCTAACAAACACCACCCCTCCCCCCTCCCCCCCCCCCCCCCCCCCCCCCCGCCCCCACGGCCTTTTCTTTATCATTGTTTCCATTACAAAATGTATCAAAACCAATCAGCTTGAAAAGAAGAGAATAAGGAAAAACCTAGATGCATTATGCTTGAATTGTTCAAGTCTTATCCACTCCAATACAACCAAAGTTAAGCACGAGCGGTTCAGATACAAATGACATCCAAGACTAAATTTTTGACAGGCATTGACAATTTAGAGGTGCTGAATGCTTAATCTCAATCCTTGATCATGCAACTTCCTGATACAAAGAGCTTCGAGTCATTTTGCCACAAGATATTTGATCCCCATCAATAAAAAATGAAGTGCGTCGCGATTCATTAATACATGTACTCCCCATAAACACACTTAAAATTGTTCTGCTAGAACCGTACAATTCATAGACTCAGTGGTCCTAACTATGCAATTACCAAAAGGAGAAAATAAAATCGCATTTTCAAGAACATATGATTATTCATCTCATATTAAACAAATCACTCTGCTTGACAGCGTTATGGTACAAGACTATGCTTGATTAAGGTTTACAACACAGCTAATTGCCACTACATCCTACCCAAAAGAAAACACGCATATCGCACGCGCATCCAACCGTTAGACATAATACATCTTCATCCAACTTGATCCATAAACTACATTTTACATGGTGAAACTCACCACACAACATAAGAAAGTGAAGAACCCTAGTCTTCATCTTCACCATCATAGTATTCTTCATCATCATCAGTGCTGCCAAAATAGTAGTCATATTCATCGTCATCCTCTTCTTTGTCATATAGAAGCCCTTTTATACTCTTGGTCCTCATCTGTTCTTGAATTCGGTCTCTTATGACAGTCCCCTGTTGAAATCCAAATACATATGATCAAAAGTGCAAATTTAATTAAAACACTCTCACACAGGAACATTCAGCACAGAGGATTGCCTGTGTGGAAGCATTTGTGAGTGAGAGGTGCTAACTGTAGGGGATTGAATATGAGATCGAGACAACAGGAGAAGAGCAGGGAGGGAGCGAGGGGAAAAGCGGCAAAGAGATCTAACCATTTTGTGGCAACCCTCTTCGAACATCTCAAGGAAACCAGCAACCATTCTATCAGCATTTTCCACCCAAATATTTCGATGCTTTGCTACTGTTTGTATCTGCAACAAGTAGTCTTTTTAACATGTTTGTTCCAGAAGGCTAGAAATAGCTCAAGACTGAAAGAGTGATGGTTCTCAATGATCACAATCAACCAGTCTTATGTTCATTTCATTAACACACTGAGAGCTATTGGAACTGCTACATATTGCTCCATTTTGGTAACACTGTTACAAAGATCTAGTTAAAAAAAATCACAGAGAAGAAAACTTTTTACGTTTTCCACAAAAAATTGAGAGAACTTTCTTTATTCAGAAGGTTAGCATATCAGATGAAAAGTAGCATCTTCTATCATAGTTTATTCAGAAAATTGCTACTTCCATCGTCTCCACCACCCAAGTTCTACGAGGTGATAAACTATTATGCATCAAAAACTAATACTCCCTTGGTCCCAATTTATATGAAGGTATTTGACTGGACACAAGTTTAAGAGAAAAGGAAAGACTTGAAACTTGTGGTCTAAAATAAGTCATAGAAATTTTTGCGGCTATAAATCATTTCATTAAGGGTACACCGGGACGTTTGAAGTTAACTTATTACTAACTATGGAAAGATGTCTTTCTTTTTGGGACTGACTAAAACGGAAAGAGTGTCACAAATATTGGGATGGATAGTGCACATTGCAATACAACATTAACCATAATCGGATGCAAGCTTAATCATATATATATATATATATATAACCAAGCCGCATCATAATGGGGAAGCAAACCGCAAAAGCTTGTAAACACTTCATTACAGGTTGAGTAAATTACTTATGCTAATTAAAAAGCTCCATGACTCTCAACAAATGGAACCATACCAATGTGGAACCCAACAAAATCAAACTTGAATTTAAACAAGAGTGTTGCATTAAACAAAAGGAACCATCCACCTACTAAAACGAAAGATTCAGCAAAAGCCCGTCCTTCATTACAGGTTGTGAGGTTGATTAAATTACTTATACTAATTAAAAAGCTCCAGGACTCTCAACAAATGAAACCGTACCAATGTGGAACCAACAAACTCAAACTTAAATTTACACAAGAGTGCTGCATTAAACAAAAAGAACCATCCACCTACTAAAACAAATAAATCTGTCAGCAAAGATATCTACTGAAGCATCTAAAAGTGGCAGCAGATATCACCCTACTCACAAGGGAAGCAACTAAATGCACAAGCACTGATCCAGGCTAATATAGCTAATATGAAAATATGGATAGCTATTGTATTTATATCCAAGTTCCTATGCATGACATAAAGAGAATGCTTCATCTCCTTGGGAAACTTCATCTTATGAAGTTCTGTCAGCTTAAAACATAAAGGATCTAATAATACGAGAACCTACAAGAAAAGGACGGTTGCAGAGAGATAATAAAATATTAGAACACCTAACACTGATGTATAATGTTGATTTTCTATTATAGGATCTGCCAAACCAAGCCACCTACACTCCATAATATTCACCACATTTATTAATTGTATCCTCCAATTCAACCTTACCTTATATACCATCGTATTGTTTCCCCTGCTACCCTTTCTTTGCTCAAAGTTCCACTTGCACACTGTGTTCTGTGTGTTCTAAATGTTTTCTATGTGGAAGAGAAAAGGAAACAAAATAGCCAGCTATTTATCCATTGCAAAGTTACCGGTTCTCTGTGGCAGCTCAGCTCTTACCTGAGTATGAAAGGGTCAGATGGATAATGCCTAGGAAAACTGCTGAGTTGTTAGCGTGCTGGAATGATCCATGCAATTTTGAGAGGCAGAAGAGATGGCGGAGAATTATTCCTAAATGCATCTAGTCCACAATATGGAGGAAAAGGAATGCAAGGTGTTTTGAAGATGCAGCCAACTCAACAGAACACTAAAATGAATGGTACATTTTTGTTTCTTTTTGGTGTAAAGACCTAAAGAGGGCCTAGCAGAACATGTAGATTCTGTAGTTGACATTACTGGGTCATTGTAACTAGTTCAGGAATCAGTTTATGTTTTTGGGGTTCCTGTAACTATCTTTCTCTTAGCCCAGTCTGTGTGCCGAGGAAACACTTTTGATATTATAAAATATGTTACCTTCTTCAAAAAAACAAGTGCCATTTGAAGAAACAATAGAGTACAGGGATCTTAATATACTTTCCCCGGCCTTTTTCCAGAAAATTGCCAAACTATATTCACAAACGACATCTACTATAAAGATTGGAGACTATTCTGACAAGCTTGTATTCGAAATAAAGAAATGACATGCATCATCAGAGTTTGTAAGTCAAATAAGGTAAGGGTATACCTTCTCTTCCACTTTCTCTTGTTGTTTCTTTACTCTCTCATGCAACTTTTTCAAACCCCTGTTCACTCTCAACCTTTTTTCCTAAAAGAGGAAATAATGAAGTTAATACCTGGCAAAGTAAATAATGAAACGAAATGTAAAGCTAATGCTAGCAGAAAGTCTACATCATCCAATTAACACACTCTATTTCTTTCATTACATTTTAAAAAAGGGAACACTTTCTTTCCCCGAGAAAGGTAAGGTATTATTACATCACCCAATTGAAACACTAAAAAGTATACCTTCACGTAGCTCAGACCAAGATCCGTTCTTGAATAACCTCGGTCCAAATTGCGCATCACATATTCATTGTAATCTTTTACAATCCTCATTATCAAATCTGAAGTAGATATTCCATCCGTCCTCTTGGTCTCCAAAAACTTGCCAATGGACTTAACCTAATAACACAGGTTTTCACAATATTCACATTACATAAGGCTTCAGCATGCAAAAAGAGTGCATATCAAACTAGATTTCTTATACTGATTAATAAAGGATCAACAATGAGCAAATAAAGAATGAATTTCATACAGCATGTTAAAGAAGATGAACAAGCTGGAAACCACCCTGGTATATGCACACAAAAACATTGCACAGACACAAACTAAATTGTTTAAAAGAAACATGAAAAGAACAAGGTAGGAAGTCTTGTATGACAAAACTGAAGTTCATTTTGGACTTACATACTCATAAACATCACGTCCAGCTCCACTTGCATCTGCATAACTGATGTGTAGAGACACGAAGATGAAAAGTCAAAAGAAAAATATCTATGAACCAAAATAAAACACAAAACAACCAAATAAAACAATGCAAATTATCAAACGGGAAGGGGGGGTGGACGTTAAATTATTTATGTAAAGCCAATCCATAAAAGTAAAATAATGGATATAATGAATAAGTCATATCAAAAGCCTGTCTAAATATAGCTCCAAGTAAATAAGGACCTCATGCAAATCAACAGAAGTAAAAATTTTATGGGCCATTTAGCCTTACGGAAGAGCGTCATGTGCCACATAGTCAATCCGATGTTTCTCAATGAACTCCGGGGTAACAACCCAAGGCGCATCTGGAATAACTTCGTCAACCCATCTGCATCAATGCATACACAATTAACCTAATTGAAAATGGGGATAATATAGCACCACAAAAAAATTGAAGATAAAGTGTGACATTAACCATTAGAAGCTACAGTATTTGATCCATCATAAGCTACGTTGTTTTTTTCAAAAAAAGGTAACAGGCTTGTACTGATAATAAAATCAACACCTGGTTACTGGTTAGTGCTGATAACTGTATGTACAGCTCAAAAAGAGCAAAAGAAGAGAAACCTGATGTAACGGTTACTTGCAAGCTACCTATTAAATCTATCAGGTCGCATACATCATCCAAAATTCCTGTTTACACCAAAATACAACAAAGAAAGACAATTCATCTTGATCTTCTGAATGGAACTGCTATTGTTTTCTAATAATTTGAGTAACTTTCTGTTTTTCTCACCATTTCTTCTACCAATTCATTTCCCTTTGATCATAAGCTCCAGTGTAGTTCTAGGCATAACCCAATTAACCCCCACCATACCCAAAAAAAAACGTGTGCCACAAATTTGTAGTTATTTTGCAATGTAAGAACAACAGAGCATTATTCAATGTCACACAATAGTCATTAGTTAAAGAAGTAGCATCCGTGATCTGTCCTATGAATGCCACTGCCATCTGATGATCATCAACTAGCCTCCAATAACATTTTCAATCTCTCTGTGATAAACCTGGTTATGATCTTGTAGTTCTAGGCATAACCCAATTAACCCCCACCATACCCAAAAAAAAACGTGTGCCACAAATTTGTAGTTATTTTGCAATGTAAGAACAACAGAGCATTATTCTCTACTTCCTGTCCACAAAGAAACCACCTTGAGGAAACCTAGAAACCTCTTCTTTGTAAGTTCTCACGTATTAAGATGCCCTTTTCACCACTAACCAAACAAAGTAGGATACTTTGAGAGGGATTTTGACCATCCAAATGTGCTTCCAAGGTCACACAATAGTCATTAGTTAAAGAAGTAGCATCCGTGATCTGTCCTATGAATGCCACTGCCATCTGATGATCATCAACTAGCCTCCAATAACATTTTCAATCTCTCTGTGATAAACCTGGATATGATCCTGTAACCCCCCCCCCCCCCCCAAAAAAAAGAAAAAAAAAAAAAAATTAGATATCACCTATATGAATGTTTTTCTTCCATTGTGTCCCATCTTTAGATGACTCTGCAGTGATTTCAAGTAATTGTATGTCTTTCAACACAGCTTCCTTCCATGTGATTTTTTGTTTTACCACCTTTTTAACACCTTCACTCGACATAGTTTCATACCTACAGCTCGATGCAGGACATGGCCAAACCATCTCAAGCGATATTCTCTCATTGCGCTCATCTTATGGATATGTTGGACTTAAGCGGTCAAACATGTCAAACATTCACTATAATATAACAATGCCGATCTTATAATTGTTCTGTAGAGCTTACTATTTAATTACCAAATAGAACATTTTTTCTTTATTATGGATGTATCTAACATATCAAACCAAAAAAGTTTCTTTTTTAGATACTATGATAAATTTTCTTGTTGGTTGATTTTGACTTAGTGTCAAAATTAGCACAACTTTTAGATGAGTTGACTTGGATTGAGCCAAATTGACCCGACATGAGAATATGCCCAACCCAAACTTGGGTGGGTCATATTTTCATGTGGTAATTTTGTCGCCCATATTAGTGATAATCACAATGTATATGATATATCATATTGCATAGCATCTAGAATTCATGACAGGACCAAGCACATCAAAATTATTGCTATTTTGTCACAGAAAAGATACTCTCAAGAAACATTATCAAAAAGTTTATGAAGTCAAATGATCAAATTGCAACATTCAGGAATTACACGTTGATCCTCAAACTTGGTACATATAACTTGTATGCACCAATTTGAAGATGATAACTAAGTTTAAAATGCCATGCCCAGTGCAATGTAATGGTAGTCTCCCACATGGGTGAAATATGCCTATGTAAATTATAAATTGTATCTACAGAAAAGGTCCAGCATAAAATTGGTCTTCACATATGCTATATTACTATCATCCTTGTCTCTTATTTCTCACAAAAACAAGTAAACAGACAAAAAATTTATACAAAACATCTAGAAGTGACCTCAACCATTCATCTTATTGGCTATCGAAAGGAAAATGAACGGAACAAGAGAGAAAAGTAAACAAAAGAACGGACTTCAAAAATAAACTACAGACAACAATCATTTTAAAAATCAAAGTTACCCTCAATATACACGATATAAGAAACATCCACTATATAAGTTCATATATTTGTGAATGTATTCTGAAAACATCAGACAACTGAATGAATCTCATCCCAGCAATTAGAGATACTTGATCGTATCAGTATTACCAAAGAAAAAAGATCATTTCATTAAGATCTGACTGAAAAAATGTTAAAACTTTAAGCAGAATTGACAACTCCATCGCACGAACCTGCAGTGGCGCAGAGATTCATAGCGCTCCTTTTCATTCATAACAGTTTTTCCCTTGAATTTGTGGGTGGTTTCGTCATTGGAACATCCAACAAGAAGATGAGTGTTGGGCAATCTACATTTTAGGCAATAAATAATTCAGTCTTAAGTAAAACGTATGTTAAATTTCACAAATTAATCATGGCTCTACAATCATACAACTAATAATATTCCAAGGAAAAAATAAAAAGCAATATCAAAAAGCATCTTTTACATACTTTGAATTGTCAATTATTGTGACTTACAATACTTTTTAAGCAGATTCCAAATATGTAAATTTCAATTCAGAAAACTAAAAAAATCCATGTACGAATTCACGGTCAAAATTAAAAGGTTTGACTCTCGAAATTCGAGTTGTGCCACATAAATTGGGACAGATGGAGTATTTCTTTTTCTTCTTTTCCGGTCTAACTAGTGCACGCCTTGATAACACCTTATATTCCCACCGAGGCTTAGACAGATGAGAAGAAATCAACCAGCTTTATTATTTCCCCCTCTAATGGGATCCCTATCACAACTGAACAAAATAAACCATTCTCTTTCCAGGTCTCTCAGAAATCCAGCATCCCATTTGAGATTATAATAAAACAGGAACCACAAAATCCATTATTCCCTCCGTCCCAATTTACATGGCACCTTTTGGATTTCGAGATTCAAACAGAGCTTTTCTTCTTCTTTTTTTCATAACTATATTAAATTGTCAATCATTGTAACTTACAGTACTTTTCACGTAGTTTTCAACACCAACAACAAATCTAGTGTGATCCCACTCTGGGGAGGGTAGGATGTACGCAGACCTTACCTCAAAATCCGAACTGTGTGACATAAATTGGGGACAGAGAGAGTAATAATTCTAAAATGAAAGAGGATTAGGACATGAAAAGCAAATAAGTTGGGGGTGGGTGAATTAAGGGCATACAGTTTTTTAGCTTGTTCAAGGGCACGAGCATGACCGAAGTGGAAGAGATCGTAGATGCCATCTGCATATACACGTGCCGGTCGATCTGTTGGCGGTGGATTTGGTGGGATCGCTTTTAACCTTCGCTGTGGCTGTGGTGGTGGTGGTGGTGGTGCTTCTTCTATCTCTAATTGTGGATCTTCCCCACCATTCTCCATTCCTTCTCTCTCTCTCTGTGTTGTGCTTCCCAAAAGGCAAATTGTAACGTCTAAATTGGAAAATACTCTCTTCTTCTTATTTATATTTGAGATCTCTTCTTGTTTGTATATTTTTTTGGGTTTCCTTCACCCCCACGCCCACGCTCACGCTACCACACCTGCGCCACACGCTCTATACGGGGTACCCTGCCGACTGCTATATTATTATAAGGATTTATAATCACTTCCGTCTTAAATTAAGTGTTATCTTAAAAAAAAAAAAAATCTCAAAAAAGGTGTTATTTTAGGAATTTAAAATTTCGATTATGTCTTTAGCATTAAAGAATTAGTCTTCTTTAATATTCTTCAATTCTCAAAAAAACATCTGATAAATATGAGTAGTTTAGTAAACTCCACATTGTATTTGTTAATTTATTAATGGGCATGATTTTTGCTAAGGTAAAACTTATTTTGGGACGGAGGGAGTATATCCTAATTTTAATTATTTTATATTATTCAAATTTTATATTCCTTGTGTGAATTTGAATTAGTTAAGGAATTTGACGGATAAATAAGTCAAAAAAATAATTGTAGAAAAAATTATACAACTTACTATATTTTGTGGTTAATGATTTGTGGGTACTAGTGTTTACCGCTAAATAATGATTTTAGGATTCTCGGTTGAATTTGTTGTTTAGTAGAATTAAAGACAAGTGAATCGTATCCGATCTCAAATTCTTTCGAACACAGTAGTTTGGTTCCAAACACTATAAATAATGAGCATGTAAGCTAACTGATCATGAAAGATGTAAGCCAAGATTGTGATTAAAGTTCAAGAACTAAATGGATGTTGTTTACAAGTTCTACTTGAAAGAAAAAAATTGTTCGGGTTACAAGTCTCAAAGATGAGATGATCTGGTTCCTTCCCTAGAAGGTATATTTAACAAGGCTAAAACCAGAATTTTCAACCCTAAAGTACTGCTCATGTGACGTGCCCACAAGCAGCGTTCCTTCATGTTGCGGGGCACATATGACGTTAGTTGGTGAAAATGGAAGCCAACTGTGACGAGCCCCCGAACCGTTATGTTTTCGGTTAGCAGATCCTATCCTATACCTTGATTCCTCCCTTTGCATCCAAGAGTCCGGAACCAAAATGACTCAATAAAAAACCAAGTGAACCAAAATACCTCAACAAAAAAAAAAGTTACAAAACTACCTTTAGCGCAGTAAAATACTGCGCTAAAGCAGTTCACGGAGACAGAGCCGTTAACTGCTTTAGAGCAGTATTTTATTGCGCTAAAGAATTTTTCTTTTTTTATATAGCGCGGTAAAATATTGCGCTATAGCGAGCACTAAAAAAAAAATTTGGTAAACTTTTTTTTTGCACACTTAGTGTGTGTTTTCATACTTTGACTAACGATTAGTCGTGTGTCAAGACTCCGAAACGTCAATATTTTATATAGAACCTGATATTTTTTCTGGGTACAATAATGTAGTCTCAATACATCAAGGATACGTAGACATTCGGATCGTCATTTTAGGGGTTGAAAAGGTGCCCGAAGTAAGTTTTGTTTGAAAAAATTTAGTGTTTGATTGTAAGGTTATTTTAGTCAACTTTATATGTCGAGAAAATTAGTCAGCTTTATTTTCAAAAATTAAAACCACAGAAGTGAAATTGACATTCACAGCTGCATTACCCCTGAATTTTTACGTTGAAATCTATTGCGTATCATCATATTATAAGTAAATAAAACTGAAAATTTCACGCCAATTTGGGGAAAAATTAAAATTGAATGGGATAAAAGGTGTTTTTTTAAAAATCGGCTCTGCCAAACCACCGCGCAGCGGTTTGCCCGCATAGATCTCAGAAAAATACCCAAAATCAAAAAAAAAAAAATCGCGTAAATCGGACGTCCGAACGCAAAGTTATGACCATCTAAAATTTGACCACTTTACAACTAGCTTTTCTCCCTATATTTTTTAAATACTTTTTTATCAAATTGAATTAGATTTATATTCAAAATAAAGTTATGTTTTGATTAAAAAATAACACGCTTAAATCAAAATCTTAAAAAATAAAACACTTAAACCTAAAGTTTCCAAACAAAACTTACTTCGGGTACCTTTTCAACCCCTAAAACGACGATCCGAACGCTTATGTATCCTTGATGTATTGAGCCTGCATTATAGTACGCAGAAAAAAAATCAGGTTCTAAGTCTTGATACACGACTAATCGTTGGTCAAAGTATGGAAAAGAAAACTCTAAGTGTTGCAAAAAAAAGATTTATTAAAATAAGATGTTGCGATCTTTTTATGAAAAAAAACACTAAGTGTTTCTTAAGTGTGTTACTTTTTAATGCGTAACTTTATTTCGAATATGTTGCAAAAAGAAATCACATAAATCGGACGTCCAAGCTGTCACGCCCCGAACCATGGCCTGGGCGAAACACGGCACTCGGTGCCTTACTGCATGTGACCGAGCGAACCACATGGCTTGTCAATCATCATGAGGCATAACATGAGCGAATACAACGTGAATGCCTGATGAGCCTTTATAAAATGCAATAAGTCATAATACTTAATCAAAATACTTATTTAAACATGAATGCGGAAATAACATGAATGAGCCAAAGATGGCTAAACACCTTGCATGTCTAACATAACTAAACTGACTAGTCTATGAAACCTCTAATCGTGAATCTTGACTGGAAACGTACTTGCTGGGACAAGGCTCCCCAGCATACCTTTAAATGCATGACTAGTAAAATAAAGATAACTGACTAAACCCCGAATGAGATGGGGCTCACCAATGAGCTGATACGAGCAAATCCTACTGAGCAGATACGGCATCCATCGTAAATACGTACCGCATCGTGAAACGCAGCCCCCGGACAAATAAAAGGGGACGTCAGCACATTGAATGTACTGGTATGTAAAGCAACTGAAAGAAATAACATGGGACATGGAATAACATGGTAAGAACTGAAACTGAAACCTGGACATGAACATGAGCATGAGCATAAGCATGGATACATACATATATATATATATATATAACATGGTAAAAATATCATAAGTAGGGAGAGCAATAACTTATAACCGATCCATGGTCTGGTGCTTGCGTCCCGCCGACGAACACCCGATCTTGCCAGGGAACATGAGATTTACTAAAATATGAAAGGATCCAAGATCATTATGAGAGATCGTCCGGGACATGGGTGGAGCGATCCTCATCCTACGGTGGCTACGTAGTTTCAGGCTATCTGAAGCCTTCCTCGGTAATTAAAGCAACTCCCAAAAACATGAACATGTAAAATAGTGGCACTTGCTGCCCATAGTATATCATGAAACATAACTTGCTTGTACATGGTTTTCATGAATCATAACTTGCTTATACATGGTTTTCATGAATCATAACTTGCTTGTACATGGTTTTCATGAATATAACTTACTTGTACATGGATATCATAAATTATAACTTGCTTGCATGAACTTGTAAAACATGTATAGTATTTTCTTGAAAATAGCATAATATATCATAACTAGCATGCATGAACCCATGGAATGAGATATATGGGTTTTCATGGATTACGGACGGATTCTCAATAATCATAAAGAAATATTAAGAACTCAATGATGGGATTATAACAATTCATACGTAGTATAATCATGGACATGGACCTAGGGTTATCATGAACATGGTATAGAAACCCTAGTTTTAGTAGAGAATCATAATTTATGGATTATGAGGCGTGGGGAAGAAACAATGATGTTCCCACACGTAGATAGTAACTCTACATACCTTAGTCGCTCCAAAACTTGAATTAAAGACTTGAGCTTTGAAGAAGATTTCCAAAATCTTGAATTCTTGAACCTTTGAGATGGGTTTACTCAAGTTAGAAAGAGATTAGGGACTTGAATTCAACCTAAAATCATGATAAAACTTACCTTGTAGGGTTCTTGAGGCTTGGGACTTGTTCTTCTTGACCTTAGGTTAATTTTTCGTGAATGGGGTGCTGGGGAAAGAAACCCCAAACCTTAAATATAACTTAAAACGCGTAAACCCGACCTTTTGACCCGAAACTGACCCGTTTCGCGATGGTTCCGCGATGCGGGTGCATCGCGCAACATTCTGAAGCTAAAAACTCAGAGTTGTGCGATCTCTCCGCGAAGCGGGGCCATCGCGCGCTCTCTCACGCGCCCTCACGCGCCCCGAGAAGCGACGGGTGTCGGTTTTGCACAGTGTTCGGTAAAATGGGCATAACTTCTCGTACATAACTCTGTTCAAGACCCATAATATACCGTTGGAAAGCTATTTCAAAGGGCTACAACTTTCATCAAGGAAGGTTCCTCAAATTCCCAACGGATTTGCACGAAATTTGGCTGGAAGTCAGACGTATCGAAAACTTAGCCGATTCTATAGGATTTCAAGTGCCTTACTATTAGCCATATTGAGATGATCATATCTCCTTGATACGATCTCTGATTGGCTTGGTCCTTATATCGTTAGAAAGGTATTTCTACGTACTACAACTTTCATTGAGGGTACTCTCCCAAATTCCCAACTAATCAAAGAGTTATCAACGCTTGCAAGTAGGCCTATCAACCATTTTCGCAAAACGCTCAAACCTTCAATTTTTTTTTTTCCGCTAAAACTCTAATGATATGAGTCTAACCTTAGTTCTAAGATACGGGGTGTTACACAAGCGCAAAAAATTGCGTATATTCGAAATAAAGTTATGCATTAAAAAATAACACACTTAAATCTAAACCCTAAAAATAAAAAAATTTAAGCTAATGACAACAAGTCTTCAAATAAAAATGGACGTCTATGTATATAGAACACTTAAACCTAAAGTTTTCAAACAAAACTTACTTCGGGCACCTTTTCAACCCCTAAAATGACGATCCGAATGTTTACATATCCTTGATGTATCGAGCCTATATTATTATACGCAGAAAAAAAATATCAGGTTCTATGTAAAATATTGACATTTCGGAGTCTTGACACATGACTAATCATTGATCAAAGTATGGAAAAAACACTAAGTGTTACCAAAAAAAAAAAAAAAAAGTTGGCCAAAAAACACTAAGTTTTTTCAAACAAAACTTACTTCGGACACTTTTTCAACTCCTAAAATGACGATCCGAACGTCTACGTATCCTTGATATATTGAGCCTATATTATTGTACGCATAAAAAAATATCAAGTTCTATATAAAATATTGACGTTTCGGAGTCTTGACACACGACTAATCGTTGGTCAAAGTATAAAAAAACACACTAAGTGTTGCAAAAAAAAAAGTTTACCAACTTCTTTTTTTAGTGCTCGCTATAGCGCCATATTTTACCGCGCTATACAAAAAAAAAAAAAAAACTTTAGCGCAGTAAAATACTGCTCTAAAGCAGTTAACGGCTCCGTCTCCGTGAAATGCTTTAGCGCAGTATTTTACTGCGCTAAAGGTAGTTTTGTAACTTTTTTTTGTTGGGGTATTTTGATTCACTTGATTTTTTATTGAGTCATTTTGGTTCCGGACTCTTCATCCAACTGGAACTCACGAGCTCGCATCTCCTATCTTCCACGTGGCGTCTTGCTAAGCTGCCACCTGTTCGGCATAATTTCCCCAATACAAATAGGTTGATTGCTCAAGTTAAAAAGAGAATCAACAAAATAATTAATAGCATAGAATAATTATAATATCGCTAGACTTCTTGTATTAAACTCTTTTTACTGTTCAAAATCCACATTTAGTGCAAGTTACAATAGGGTATAAAAAAATCAAATAAAATGGATATGCTTTCACAAATAAGAAAAACCACTCGGTTGAAGAATTTTCTTGAAGAAAAATTAGTTACTTCAAAGAATGAAAAAAAACAAAGAATATGTTTTTTATCCCCATTAATTTGGGGGGTCGAGTGGGGACCTTAAATTTTTTCATTCGGTTCTTGTCTTCTTTTATTCTACATTGTATATTTATCCTGCTTTCCTATTTTTATTTTTATTTTTTTTGACGTCATGATTCTAATTTTCTGATTTATATTTCGCTAACTTACAAAAAGAAATTAAAAGCAAATGGACAGATGAAACGGGAATAAGTGGTAAAAGCTCGGGGCCTTTGGGTCCTAAATACTTTTTTCCTTATTTGACACGTATAGATACTGGACCTGCTGGCATTGTGGGTCCGAAAGGAAGCAGATCTTCATCTTGCTTTAAACGTTCCGTGTTCATAATAATTATAAAAGATTCGGTAAAGGTTTTATATAGTCGTTTTTTTTTTTATGTTTAAGGTGTGAAACTAACATCTCTGATTAAGAATAAACATGTCTTTACCATTCCATTATACCTAAAGGATCTGTTGCTACGAGACTTATGTTTAATTTCCACATAAAATTCAGTATTGTGAATATAGTAATTTATTGCAACTTTTCCCCTTAAGTAAACAAAGTTGAAGTTATGAAGAAATAAGCAGTTACAATCAGGAGATTTTACTTCCAACACATTCCAATTCCAGGTTAAACAATTTCACTATTTCGTTTACTTGTGTGTTGATATTTGACACTAACATCCAATTTAGCTTTTTAATAATTAAATCACTAGCATTCTACAACGAATCAAGATTATAAAAGACTAGGGAATTTATCTTCGCTTCGCGCGGTCGTAAAAAAAATTCTAACATAAGAATGAATCTTTACTCTCTGATCAATAATATATTTTCTCTATTCTCCAACAGTAATATTATCAATTGTTCTAATTATAAAAGTTAATACTAACTGGTAAAAGAAAATTAAATTCAACAAATTTAACATCCAATGAGAGATGATACATTCTTAAACAATAAGCTAAAATATGTACTTTCTT
This sequence comes from Lycium ferocissimum, assembly GCF_029784015.1. NCBI lineage: Eukaryota > Viridiplantae > Streptophyta > Magnoliopsida > Solanales > Solanaceae > Lycium > Lycium ferocissimum. The sequence continues at coordinate 46,228,722 of NC_081343.1, forward strand.
ATAACCAATTGTTTCTGAAACACTTGAAGAACCTAAAGTTCCAATACAACATCTATTTTCATGGATACCAGTAAGTTGGAAACTTTAAACTATAATATATATTCCAGTGCACTGTTTTTCTTGTGAGACGAAAGAGATATGTTAAAATGATGGATGAAAATAAAATAGTAAATAAATTAATACGCACAATCATTCTTTGTATGAATATTTGGTAAAACTCCTTTTTATATTTTGTTTTTCCATTATACTTGTTCATTTTTCAAATATTCATATCGCATTTGTAAGATTGTTGCATACATCACGTCTATTGGAACTTTAGGTTCTTCAGTTACATCTGTAACAAAAGATAAATGTTATATTAATTGTTCAAAATAACAAAGAAAACAAAAATAATATTTGTAACTATGAGAGATTAGTTGATTTTATTAACTAATGAGATTATTATTAAAAATTATTTCATCATATCAAAAGTATACCGTTACAATTTTCTAAGAAGAAACCTAGGGGACTAAAGTCTTTAAAACGTCTCCTCATTAATTAAATAATTATTTAGACAGTTTTATATTTTTAAGAATAAGTACTTGAACTGAAAAATTAGGAGAAAAAAGCAAAAAAACCACAAAAAAGATAAATGCAATTCTAGGCCATAGAGAAATGCCACATCAACTTGTCTATACCTAGCTTTATATTATATATAGATTCTTGGAGCGGTACCTAATAGGATGAAGTAGAAGGAATAAGAACAATTTCATTATTTCGTTTACTTGTATGTTGACATTTGACACTAACATCCAATTAGCTTTTTAATAATTAAATCATTCTACAAGAAATCAAGATTAAAAAAGATTCTTGGAGCGGTACCTAATAGGATGAAGCAGAAGGAATAAGAACAACATCGTTTGGTAGCTAGTTAAGAGTCAAAGTTATTCATATACTCTATCCGTTCATTTTTACTTGTTCAGTATTTTAAAAATAGATTTTTATTTTTACTTATCACTTTTAGCATATCAAGAGAAATTTTTTTTTTTTTAGTTTTACCCATAGTATTAATTATTCATTTCAAATCATTTTTTAAGTCTATTAAAACTATGCATCAATTAATATGGGCATCATAGTAAATTATGCACTTCATTTATCATTTCTTAAGAGGTGTACAAAGTCCATAGTGAATAAGTAAAAAATGAACAGAGCGAGTATTAAATTCTGCATACGTAATACGTAAGAGACAGAAACTTAGCCCATTGCAATAACTTCATTAAAATTGCATTGTATGGCTTTATGAGTTGGTAATTCCCATGTTAAGACCATGGTTGAGATTTTCGAAAAAGAGAGGGAAAAAATGAAGCTAACCCATGGATTAAGTGAAAGAATTTAATGAGGAAATGCCATCGCTATAACATGCATTGACATCTTGAGATAAGAGCCTTCTTGAACCATGAGAAGAGGATATCCAATTTGTAGGAAGATATTCTCTTGGAGAGGTCCAAATTTAATATCCAATTAATTATGCATATATAAAAAAAAAAGAATTAAGAACTTTGAATTGCACAGACATCCATTTTCTTGTAACTTTATGTAATCTCAAAACATTTAACTTATCTTAGAAAAATGAATTGATTTACTTTCGATTTTACAGGCATGGCTAAATAGATCATCCTCAACTAAATACAGTCAATTTAAAGTATGAGCGCTTTCATTTCACTCCTAAATACAATATTGTTAACTGACTTTGGCCTTTTCCAAATAAAATTAATGTTACTATTATTAAATTAGAGAGGTTATTCAATTATTCTAAAGATAAATATTTTTGTGATAGCGATAGCAATCACTTTCTCTAATTTATTGGACATTGAAATGTGTACACATGGCAATAATAATTCATTAATATAACTGCTCCTTCCTTCAATCTGACCAATGCTGGAATGTATATGTTGTCTTTGACCACTCCAAAGATACTCTTAACGCTTTGGGCCAAACTTTGCCAGCGTTTTTCCCCAAATGGCTTCTCACTTCACATCATTAATTATCCATTCAACCTATAAGTAGCTCATTTTTTCTTTTCAACTACCAATGTGGTACTTTGTTCGCACACCCAACAATCTCTCCCTCGAACTCAGTTCCACATGACTCATTACCATTACTCACGAGTCAGAGATTTAACATATATGTGTGCCACCCACATCGTCAGAGTATTTACGGTCATTGAAGCCCAAAGGCTGTGTATGCGTCTTCAAAGCCACAGTCGGGTGTAAACCGCCCACAACCCAGCGCACCAAGCCGGGCCCCACGCCACACTCCGCTATCTTTATACTCGTCTCACCAAACCATTGGCTTTGATACTAGTTGTTGGTTGAACGACCCAAAGATACTCTTAACGTGATGTGATATTATCCGCTTTGGGACAAGCCCGCACGGTTTTCCCCAAAAGGCCTCACATTATTAAGAGTATCCAACTCCTTATAAGTAGCTCATATTTCTTTTCAGCTACCGATATAGTACTTTGTTCGCACACCCAACAGTATCTACAAAAATTCTCGAGATGTACCATTTTTTGCTTTCGATGAAAGATTACATTCAGAAAAGTCCTATTGTTGGAGCAAAATCGAAGATGTAAAAATAACCTACAAATTGAAGTTTAAGAGTATCAAAAGAAAAAAAAAATTATGACCCTCACATAGCAATTGCAATGAGTCAACCCATTGCATCCGACTGATGTAAGCAAAAAAAATTTTAGTGTTTACACCAAATCAATAAATACATGACACTTATCTTCACTATTTTTATAGCTATATTAAAGTTAATTAATACGTATTATCACCTTATGACTAAATCATATTAAAAAGTATGTTTAATATAACTACTATAAAATTTTATCCTATTATAAATCCTGAGAATGTGCATGTGCAGGCTTGGTGTTAAAGAAACTAAAATACAATCAAGATCAAGAAATAATACTTATTTTCTCGTCTTAAATATTAATCGATTTATTAAATTCAATTTATTCTAAAATATTTAAGCTTTAAAAAAACCAAGTCATTTATATTCCCCCCCGCCCCCGTAAATATAGCCTTAAGGTTTGTACAACAACATTACTGTAATAGCCAAATATCTATTTTATTCCGGAAGGAAGTTATTTATTATCTCGGGTACAGTGAGGGGATTAAATATTTTAAGGGCACACAGTGAATTATATGGTCTCGTATATTTAAAGTTTCTGCATTTTTATTCTGTTTTTACATTTTATTTCTGTTTACTGGTTCACTGATTTTTTAACACAGACATACGGACAAAAAGAAGAAGAAGCGTCTTAAGAATATTCTGGAGATATTCATGAAAAATACTCCAAAAGATGATGGTCCAGGGTTCTTGGGCAATTCGCAGAATTGCCCTTCTTTTGGCGTGGTCTTTAAATTTTGCCCCTCATATTTGAAATCTTTAAATTTTGCCTTTCGGCTAAAATCCATGAGTTCCAGGTTCGAATCCCCACTCAGTCAAAAATTTTAAAAAAATTCGCAAGGCAGAATTTAAATTTCGCTATTCCCCCACCGGCATACACTTGTTAAGGAATTGCCAAAATTATGCCAGACCCGACATACTTATGCCTTATGGGCAGACTTGGCATAAGTGTGCCGGGTCCGACATAACTTTGATAATTCATTCACAAGTTTATGCTAGGTCCGACATACTTATGGGCAAATTTTTAATGGACAAACTTTTAGTTAAGCCTTAACTAAAAGTCTTTTCCTAGCTATGCCTTATGGGGCAGACTTTTAGTTAAGGCATAACTAAGGGGTCGTTTGGTGCAAGGTATAAGCTGGGATATCCCAAAGACTAATTTTTTGTACCATGTTTGGTAGAAGGTATAAATTTATCCTGGGATAAATTTATACCTTGTACCAAACAAAATATAAAATACATCCCATGATATAAGCTGGGATATCCCAGCTTATCCCACTTATCCTGGGATTATTTTATCCCATCTCTTAGATGGGATAAAATAATCATAAGATATGGGATAAATTAGTCCCGAGATTATAATCCCGGGACTAATTTATCCCGGGATTATAATCCCGGGACTAATTTATAAGGCATAGACTTTGTCTTATAAGGCAAATTTTTAGTTATGCCTTAAGGAAAAGTTCCGCCTTATGGGCATACTTTTAGTTATGCCTTATGGGGCATACTTTTAGTTGTGCCTTAACTAAAAGTCTACCCCATAAGGCATAACTAGGAAAAAAACTTTTAGTTAAGGCTTAATCTAAAAGTTTGCCCATATATCTGGACCCCGGCATAAAAACTTGTTAAGGAATTGCAAAGTTATGCGGACTCGGCATACTTATGCCAAGTCCGCCCATAAGGCATGAGTATACGAGGTCCGACATAACTTTGTAATTCCTTAACAAGTGTATGCGAAACCGCATACACGCGACCCAAACCTTGCCTTGCAATTTTTTTTTTTTAATTTATGCTTGAGCGGGGGTTCGAACCCAGAACCTCATGATTTCTGCGTGAACGCTCAGGGTTGCAACGCGAAGGGCAAAAATTAAAGACCAACAATATGAGGGGCATAATTTAAAGACCACAAATATGAGGGGCAAAATTTAAAGACCACCCCAAAAGAAGGGCAATCCGCGCAAAAAAATGAGGGTTCTTCAACTCTGTTGGGCTTCCACTTTGTAGCCTTATAGCCTAGTCATAACAGAGATGCTCACCTACTAATTGATTTCACACAAGCAAATTCCTTTAACTAATGAATCAGAACTTTCATTAGACATTCAGTTGATTAGTTTATGCTTGACCAACAATATTCTTTAATAATCCAACCAATTACAACTAAGTCAAACACAAAAGCAGCTTATTGTACCCCCATAAGGTCACAACCTTAGTTGCCGCAAGATTGAACTCCACTCTGAAGAAAATTTGACTCTATGAAGACTCTCCTTGGATAATATACTTAAGAAGTTGGTGGGAAGAGTTCATGCAAGGCACAATAGGAGCTAAGTAAAGACTCTTATCATTCACTTTTATTTGTCCAGTTTGGACTTTACGCATCCCTTAAGAAATAATAATTAATATGAGTAAATTACCACAACACCCATATTAATTGATGTTTAGTTTTAGGTCTTGGAAAATGATTTGAGGAACATGTAATTAATGCTAAAAGTAAAACATGAAAAACATGTTTTTCTCTTGATCTGTTAAAAGGGACAAGTAAAAATGAAAATGTATGTTTAATATAGTGGACAAGTAAAAGTAAACAATGGAGAGTATTATCCATTTTAAGCATGGAGTATAATGCAACAAGCAAGTCCTTCTCACAAACTTGTGACTCACAAGTAAGCCCGTCAACCAGTTCGGTTGAACCGGTTAAAATCGAAACCGGACCGGTAAAAATCGGAACCGGAACCGGAACCGGTAGAACCGGTTAACCGTTAATTCTTTTACCGGTCCGGTTCCCATTTTTTTGAAACCGGTAAAATCGGAACCGGACCGGTTAAACAGGTTAAATTAAAAAAAAAAAAATTAAAGAGCCGTTGGGCTGGGCGCCTGGTCGTAATTGGACCGTTGGCAACAGTCCATTTGCAAAAATGGTCGTTGCCAAACGGTCATTTAACTAATTTTTGGCCCCCCCAACCCCCTAAACTTTTTTTTTAACACTTTAACCCATCCCTCACCCCTATATAAACCCTTCTTCATTTTCATTTTAATTCACACCAATTCACTCTTCTCTTTCTCTCAAATCTCAATCTCTCAATTATAGTTACTTTGCAATAATTAGTCACTTTATATTTCTCTCAAATAAATATTACAACGTCTTATTATAGTTTCAATTATTAATTTTGCAATTATAATATTGTTGGTGGAGTTGGTGATTTTGCAACAATCCGAAGTAACTTTGGTGGATTTGCAATTCTAGCCTCAATTTGTTGGAAATTAATCCGCAATTTGGTACCTTCGTTCCAACTCTATCTTTATTTTTCGCAATTTAATTCTAGCAATTTATTTTTCGCAATTTAATTTACGCAATTTAATTCTAGCAATTTAATTTGTTGTGATTTATTTGATTGTGATTTAAATTAATTCTATTTAATAATGTCAAAGAGATTAAGACGTGGTGCCGGTAGTAGTAGTGGTATTGTTAGGCGTGGGCTTAATGAGGAAACATTTGTGGAAGAAACAAAACACCTAATTTAGGTATTGATGTTGGAGGAAATAATTCACTTTTAGGTCATGAGGCAATGCAACAATATTTTACCGACACTTTTAATGAAGACTTAGATGATGATGATGAAACACAACCCCCGAAAATCCCATAGGAGATACATGTCCTGCACAATCACATACACAAGACAAACCGCCTAGAACTCGTAAGCCAACGACTAAAGTTTGGAAATTTATGACTAAGAATAGGGAAAACCAATCGGCCTACATGTACCCTATGTGGACAAGTATTTAGTTTTAAGCAAGGAACCTGGTAAGGATGGTAAAACGGGTACACTAAATTCTCATATGAGAACCAAACATATGGATGTTTGGGGAGAGCAAACGGGTTCAAATGTGGGGGGGATTCAAATAACGATAGACCCACGAACCGGTAGAAATTTTATGTATGACAAGAAAAAAGAGCGTGTAGAAATTGCTAAAATGGTAGCTTATGATTGTTTACCATTTTCCTTTCCATCGGGTATGGGGTTTGTTACTTACATTCAACGTTGTTATAATCCGTTATTTGAGGGTATTCCTAGAAGTACTTGTAGAGCCGATGTTATAGATTTGTTTAAAAAATATAAATTTTATTTGCGCCATGTATTTAATTCTTTAAATTGTAATGTTTGTCTTACCGGATTTGGGTCTTAGTCTTAACAAGTTAGATTTTTTTGCTATTACATGTCATTGGGTTGATGACAACTGGGTTATGCAAAAAAGAATTATAGCTTTTTTATATGATGAAGGAAAAGGTCGTCACGATGGAAAATTTTTAGCGGATTCAATGTCTACTATTATGAGATTTTTTAACATTTATAGAAAAACACTTTGTATTGCTTTAGATAATGCTTCTAATAATACAAAGGCGATTGGTCTTTTAAAGAGAGAATTAAACCCTCCGCTAAAAAATATTTTTCATGTGAGATGTAATTGTCACATTTTAAATTTAATTGTTAAAGATGGTCTTGACTATTTTGACGATTCTATTCAAAAAGTTAGAAATGCGGTTGCGTTTCTTTTTTGTAATGCTAATAGGGGAAGAATTAGAGATTTTAAGAATGCTTGTGTGGAAAATAACCTTAGACCTAAGAAAATTCAAGTAGAAATTGAGACTAGGTGGAACTACACTTACATTATGCTACAACGAGCATATGAGTATAGGATTCCCATACAACAAATTCACAACAAATATAATACTGATAGTGATGATTGGTTAAATTATTCGCATTGGGAAGATGTTAAAGAATGTGTTGACCTCTTAGAAAATTTTTATAATGCAACTCTTGCTTTTTCTAGACAATTCTATCCCACGGTAACCGGAATTTTAGCCTACTTAGCGGAAATAGCTAGAGTTTTACAAGAGTATAAACATAAACCCGGTTATCAAGTGGCTATTTTTGAAATGATAATCAAATTTAAGAAGTATTTTTTTCCCATCCCAACTTTATTTATATTGGGTTCTATTTTAAATCCTTGTTTAGCTGAAGCCGAACTCGCTATTGATGATGAGTTTAGAAAAGTTTTTACTCATTATTGTAGTTTGGAAGAACGTACTACACCCGTTGCTCTACGCCCTACTACTTCTCGGTAGCAAAAAAGGGCTTGTCGGGTTTAAAAGTTTTACATTCACAGACCAACTTCTTCTTATACGCAAACTTTGATGAATATAACTTTTATTTGATGCAGCCAAATGTGGATATCAAGGATCCCAGATGACTTGGACGTCTTAGCATGGTGGAAGAAGTACAAGGCAAGTTATCCGATACTCTCAAGAATGGCTCGAGATATCCTTACGGTTCAGAGTATCAACCGTGGCTTCGGAGAGCGCATTTAGCCAAGGAAGACAGCAAATTGGAGACCATAGACATTCATTATCCGGCCTTAGCTTGCAAGTACTAGTGTGCATTCGCGATTGGATTAGATCGGAGCGACGCAACCAAAACTTAGAAGCGGAGGAAGGCGAAGAGGAAGAAATTGAAGATTTGATAGCTAGTGGACCGGACCAAATGGAAGACTTTGAAGATATTTCCATGACCGAATATGATGTGGGGGAAATTAACGAAATGGTTCAAAATTGGTGATTTTATTATTCTACTATTTCTATATCGCTCATGTATTATTTGCAAGTTAAAAAAAACTACAACTTGCAAATAAATGTTATCCAAGAATGAATAAAATATATGGCTCATTGAGCTTTCTTCTATTTACTTGTGTTCATATTTTTACTTTTATAAAGTTAGGAATATACCTAAAATATACTACGAATATACTTAAATTAAAAACTAGAAAGTTATATACTTGAAAAATAACTAAAATATACTAAGAATATACTTATAATATATAGTATATATATAACTTAAACATATATATATATATATATATATATATATATATATATATATATGTTTAAGTTATATATATATATATATATATATTAAGTTATACATATATATAAGTTATATATAACTTAAACATATTTATATATATTAAGTTATATAACCTAAGTATACTAATACATATATTGATATATATATATATATATATATATATATATATATATATAAGTATATTCTTACTATATTTTAGGTATATATATATATATATATATGTATACGTATATATACGAATTTATAAACTTAGAAAACAATTAAGCTATAAATAACATAAGTTATAATATATATAGTTATAAGTATATATAGTATATAACTTAAACATATCTCTCTCTCTCTCTCTCTCTCTCTCTCTATATATATATATATATATATATATATATATAGTTATATAACCTAAGTATATTGATATATATAAGTATATTCTTACTATATTTTAGGTATATGTAGTATAACTTAAGCATATAACTTAATATATATATATATACACGTATATGCTGTATTGCTGACTTGCTGTTAGCCTGTTAGTCAGTAAATATTTAAACTTTACTTATAAACTTATATAACATATGTAAATATACCTACAATATACTAATAAATACTATAATATATATATATATAATACAAAAAAAAAAAAAAAGGTTTTGAAGCTTTTTAACCGGACCGGTTCCGGTTTGAGGTTTTAACCGGAAACCGGCCGGTTACCGGTCCGGTTCCGGTTAAACCGGTTAACGGGCTTACTCACAAGTAACTGACTACATAAACCTTTCTAGCCCTATCTCAACTGTCCCATCATCATCTGGGTCGTTTGGTATGATGCATGAGGAAAATAATTGAAATAATTAATTCATGTATACGTTATACATGGATAAAATAGCCTAACAAGGGGGAAAAAAACGTAAATGTACAATAATAGATAAATATTTAAGTACTCTTAGCACTAAATACAATTAAACATTCAATGGCAGGTAAAGAGTTATAGCAGATTTGCTACATATAAGGATTCATTCCAATCACGTCAATAATAACCCATTACATTATCTTCCTACTTTTTTGCTCATTATCTTCCTTTTTTTTTTTGCTCATAAGATATTTCTATAACTGCTTTTTATATGTTTTTCCCCTTTCTACTTCCTCTCTAGTCTATTAGATATATATATTGGCAGCATTTTATTTTCCTTTTCTACTTTTTCCCTAGTCTAATTTCATTGTTCATTCATGGAGAATAAAATCATAGTTTTGATTCAACACGGTGGGGAATGAGTAGTCTAATAATACCGTTATACATAGAATATCGTTCGTATAATTTTGTTACACCTTATATAATATATTTTATATACCTAGTATAATTTTACTATATCTAGTATATAATAAATTTATATTCCTCATATTTTATTATACCTTTTATAATAAATTTTATATATATCGTATAATTTTTTGTGTGACCTAAGTAATATTTGTATATGCAGTTAGTTATACCTCACATAATAATTATCTTTCGGATGTGTTGTTTTGAAATGTATTTGTTGGATTTTTTTAAACAAATTTTGCGTTGTTTAAATTTGTAATGAGTCTTTTTTTTAACGTAAATCACAAGTGCATACATAATGTTAGCCTTGCGCAAATGCGCGAAAACTCGCAAAGAACAAGGAAAAATGGAAATGAACGAGGAGATGAGTTAGTAGCAGATAGGGGGATGTATCGGTTGAAGAAGAGAGAGAAGTAAGAAAAATGTAGACATTTGAAGAGAGATAATGATAATAAAGAGGGGTTTATCCTTTAAGTAAGTGAGATAAATGATAATAATGAATAAACAATTGAATCCCTGATTTGGAGGAGTTTTTTTCGTATACCATTTTCTAAAGGAAATAAAATTTGCTATTTTTGAAGAGGTTTAAAAGTAGTGCTAATTATGTGTCTAAATTTAAAAGCATGACCGCATGACCTACGATGTAATTAAGCCAAATAAGAAAGTACAAAATTACCTTTATCTTTTTCATAGAAACAATGAAGGTCAAGCATTTAAGGATATAATTGTAAATGCATTACTTTTTAGTTTTTTATTTTTATTTTCTTATTTTTAAATTAAATGTTATCTCGTATAACCAGATTTAGTACAATAAACCAAACATCCAACAAGAGACTCTCGGTATTACTAATTTCATTATAACTAATTCCTACATAATTAATCCCTGCATTATAATATCTGTATAACTTGTCTTCGAACCAAACCCCTTGTATTAAATATTAATCGTTTCGATGAACTAAATTTGTTTCAAATATCTAAAGTTTTAGAAGAACGATAAATCATTGATGTACTTTTTTCCGGATTTACTCCTTTTTGTTCCAATTAACGGAATGTTAAGAGATGCATGTAAGTAGGACTGGGCATAAATTACCGAAACCCGAATTACCGAACAGAATTGGGAATTTTGGTAATTCGGGATTCGGTAATTTGGTATTCATGGTATTCAGGCTTAAAATTTCAGAATTATGGGATTCGGATTTGGGTTCGGTATGACATATTAATACCGTTCGGTATTTGATATTTCCCGAATACCGAATTATTTATGGCAAACTTACTCAAATGACTACCTTATTGTAGCTTCCTACCATTTGTAACTACCCTTTTAAATATTACCATTTGTAGCTACATTTTGGCAAAATAGTGTATGTTTTCGCGTGTATTTGTTGCCAACAAATACATGAGAACAAGGTTAAAAAAAAAAAAACACGATCCTTGATTTTAGCCTTTAATGGTGGAGCTATTAAATTAGATATTAATATATATATTTTTTTGATGTATTTTAGTGATTTTTTTTTTGATGTATTTCAGTGGCTTTTTTGATGTATTTCAAATACATTGTGTACATTCCAACTACTATGAAGCCAAATATATTCAAATTTTTGTGTATTTGAATGGATTTCAACATATACATTCAGATACAAGACCAAAAAATTCAAATACATGACAAATACATTCAAAAAAATAATGTGTTTGGCTATTAACAAAATACATTAAAAAATGCACTCAAAAATACAAAGACAAATACATTCAAAAACAGTGTATTTGTGAGATGTAGATTTTTGAATATATTTGTCTTTGGCTTTTAACAAATACATATGGCCAGATCTGAGACACTACCACCACTAAAAAACCCTAATCTCTCCAATACCACCAAAATCCTAATATGAGACACCACCACCACCAAAAACCCAAATCTGAGACACCACCACCACAAAAAAACCCTAATCTTTCCATCACCAACAAAACCCTAATCTCTCTCTCCTCTCGTCATCTTCTCCGCCACCGTCTCAAAATCGATCCATCACCGCCGCCACCAACAATGCACACGGCCGGATACGCGAGTGAAAAAGGAGAGAGAGAGGGGTGAGTGCAGAGGGAGACGGAGAAGAGAGAGAGGGGCGGCGGAGAGAGAGAGGGGTGAGCACAGAGGGAGAGGGAGAAGAGAGAGGGGGCCGGTGCGGCCATGGTGGTGGTGGTTGAGAGAAGGGGAGAGAGATTTTTAGGGTTTTGAGAAATGAAAAATGCGAAATGGATAGTGATTGAAAAAAAGAAAGATATATGTGTTTGGGTATGTATTTTTTGATATAGCTACCATTTGTAATTTAGAAAAGTTAATTAGCTACTAAATATAATTAAATAAAAGGATAGTTAATATTAATAATTAGGTCTTAAAAGAAGCTACAATGAGTAAAAATTCCATTATTTATTGAATAAAGGCCCTCCCCTAATTATAACCGATATATCTAGCACAAATAGGCCCATCAAATATCATTTTTTTGCGCGGAGTGCCCTTCTTTTGGGGTGGTCTTTAAATTTTGCCCCTCATATTTGTGGTCTTTAAATTATGCCCCTCATATTCTTTGGTCTTTAATTTTGCCCTTCGCATTGCAACTTTGAGCTTTCGAAAATAATGAGGTTCGAGTTCGAACCCCGCTCGAAACATAAATTAAAAAAAAAATCGCAAGGTAGGTTTGGGTCGCGTGTATGCGGACCCGGCATACTTTTGTTAAGGAATTACACATTTTATCCGGACCGGCATACTACCATGCCTTATGGGCGGACTTGGCATAAGTATCTCTAGGGTCCCGGCATAACTTTGATAATTCCTTCACAAAGTTATGCCGGTGGGGGCATACTTTTAATGGGCAAACTTTTATCTGCGGACCGGCATAACTGTGAAGGAATTATCAAAGTTATCACGGACCATTTATACTTATGCCAAGTACGCCCATAAGGCATAAGTATCTTGGTCCGGCATAACTTTGGTAATTCCTTCACAAAGTTATGCTGGTGGGGGCATACTTTTAATGGGCAAACTTTATGCCGGATCGGCATAAACTTTTGAATGAATTATCAAAGTTATGCGGACCACATCTTATGCCAAATCATACATAAGGCATAAGTATGCCGGCTCCGCATAACTTTGGTAATTCCTTCACAAGTGTATGCCGTTGGGGGCATAAAAGAAATTTAAACTTGCCTTGCGAATTTTTTTAAAATTTTGACTTGTGGGTTCGAACAACCTGGGTTTTAGGCCAGAAGGGAGACAAAATTTAAAGATTTCAAATATGAGGGGCAAAATTTAAAGACCACCCCAAACGAAGGGCAATTCTGCGAATTGCCCATCAAATATCAATAGACAGCACTCAATAGTCACCCCTGTATTTTCTTGCAAGAAGTTTGAGTTTTTGGAATCATGAGTTACTGTTACAGTTTAAAGTTTAAACATGATGAATGTTGGTTTATTTCCTTCTGCTCATAATAAGTCAAGTGTTTTTAGTTGAACCTGAAAGTTGCCCAAGGATGATGAAGCTGTTCGTACAGAGATATTAAGTTTAATTTGGGTTTTTAAGTTTCTAATTATTATGGTGGTGCATGCCATGTTTTCCAAAGTACATGAGGCTTTAACTATTCTTTTTGAAAATTATATGTTGACTGAAATATTTGGAATTTGTGTTTACAAGCTATGTTGGCCAACTTCAATACGGTATTATCGAATACCATACTGAACCGAAGTTTGATTTACCGAATCTTTTCGGTTCGGTATTTGGTATCTACTTTCAATTGCTGATTAACGAATTACCGAATCCGAAATTTGGAAATACCGAACCGAATTCCGAACGGCCACGCTAACTTACATCTAGACAAATAAATTTATTATTAATTCTATTAAATGTCTGTCATAAGAAATGCAAACTGTCGAAAGACAGATAATATAAACCAGGAGAAGTAAGAATACAGAATAGCTGCTGCCCAACTGTATCCAAGATGACTAATTTCAGAATCCTTCATTTCCAAGGTCACCAATTCCAGACCTTAGCCTAAAGTACCAGTGTAGTTGCTCTTGCCTTCAATACATCATGGTCCAATTTCACCGCGTCAAAAGCCATATATACCAGCAGAACCCGACCTTCAAACTAGTTACACCCAAGTTGACAAAGCACAAGTCTTGCGATTTAATATACACGATTCTAAGTACAAGTGTTGTAACATGACCGAAGAAAGCCTCTTCTAGTATACAGTAATTGACCTGGACTGACATGCAACGTGCATGCCTCAGAGAACAAATACAGCATATACGTGGACTTACATGCAAACCACAAGGTTGCAATGAGAACAAGTAATCCAGCCCTGTAGGGGTGACCTAAAATTGAAATTTTCCACAACAGAATTTTCATCAGGTCCACAGGAAGCTTCATCACAAGCTAGTTTCCAGAATGATGACTTGCGGAACTGTCATCCACCTAGCGATGATAACCCCAGCGTAAGCATTAAGAATTTTCTTTTAAGTCTGGAGCCTCATCTTCAGACGGCAATCTTTCCACAGGTGGTCCACAAGTTTTCGGGTATCTGCCAAAATCTTTGTTTGTAGGCTTCGCGATTTCCACAGAAATAACCCTCCCGTTGAGGTACTGATCACAAGGGAAGAAAGAATTTGAGGAAGAAGACACAATGTGAAAGGAATTAAAACCAAAACAATTTCATTGGATATAACCTTGTGATCCATGCTATCAAGAGCAAGCAAGGCATTTTCTTGAGAAGTGTACTGAATAAATGCATATCCCTTTGATCTCTGGGTCATTTCATCCTTGACAACCTTAACTGGCAAGGAGTGTAAACACATTTGAACAAGCAGGTCTCAACTACAAGAAAGAGTAAAATAGATAAGAAAGGAATCCTAAAGCAATGGCACGTACCTTCAGCCACGTGGCCAAAATTTGAAAATATCTTCTCCAGACAACTTTCATCAGTGGAGTATGATAAATCTATGGTTCAAAAATAAGACAGAAACTTTAGAACTTTAGAGAACCAGAACTGTTGAATGGAAAAACATGTACATCTAAGAAGGCAAGTGAATTACGAACTTGTAGCATAAGGTTCAAAGAGAAAAGCATCTAACATTTCAGTGTTTCAAAACTATCATTTCCAGGTATTCATTACATCTACAACTTGGTCGAATTGAGAACTGTCGAGTCTAATGAAAGCTGAATGCAAAAGATATAAGTTTTTATCTTAGTTAAATTATGGAACCTATCATTTAGTGGTATCAGTGAGGAAAAATTCTAGACTCTTCTTTGAGCAGCTCCAGGAAATTAGTTTCCAGCATATATGTAGTTTACGACACAATATCTTGTTTCTTGCCTGACATTTACACAACATTGTAGCAGATGGCAACTGTTCAAAGGAGGATGAATGAAAGAGAATAATGCTTAATAAATGTAGAAAGGTACTCCCTCCGTTCCATAATAAGTGGTTTTTAGGCTCATGCACACCCCTTAAGAAATTGCTCACTCGTAGAAAATTAGGAGTGTTTTTACTAACATACCCCTAACCAAGTTTTACTACTTTCTAGAAAAAGAAAAGGTAGTTAATGAATCTTGACTATTTAAAAAAGGGTAATCTTGGAAGAATCTGCCCCAAAGTCTTCTTGAAATCCTAAAGCACCACTTATTTTGAAAAATTAAAAAGCCTAAAAAACCACTTATTATGGAACGGAGGGAGTAATATTTTCCACAGTTCTCATTGATCAACCATTAATGTGCTCTGCCATTGCAGATTTCAACTGATGAATCAAAAAGTGAATTACCTTTGAGGAAGGAAGAAAAAAAGTAAAGAGAATAAGAAGCAAAGCCACAAAGGACAGAATTGGGAGTACCGCATAAGCACTTCACCTTCATAACACCAGATTTGGTTTAATTAGCACGCACATACCTTTTCTATCCCCATTATTATATTTGCAACATCCTCAGGGAGCTCTTGCAGTCTTGCATTCTCTATCTTCAAAATGGGTAAGGCCAAAAGCAGCAGTAAGAGTCAACATCTTTCTTGCTAAACTGATCCTGAACATAGTTCCTAAAGGGAAATTTACAGCATTACATGGAGATACGTCTCTCTTTCTGCGTAACCTCATTCTTTTCTTCTTCTTCTTCTTCTTTTTTTAGATTTTTTATTTTTATTTTTCACAAGCAAATATCTCCAATAACTTCTTTCCGTCCTTAAAGAAAAGCAGCACTCTTCTTAATACCTTTGGAATGTCAATGATGATCAGACTGCATGTTACATAGAATTTCTTTCTAATATCACTATTTTACTTCTTTGCCAACTATGGTGCGAAGCTAGAGTCAAGAAATGTATATTCAAAATAATCCCTAGCTGAAGCACTACAAGCCTGTAGCCCGTTTTTAATTTCAGGCCTTGAAACTCAAGAAGTGGGATGTTATCCTATAATATTAAGTGTTTACTTTCATCAAATATTTTAAGTACTCGGACCAAAGAGCTGAATTCTATTCAGCCTGACATACAGTTTTGAACCATGTAAATGTCTAGAGCCAGCATCTTTGAGCAACTTCTTGAACAAGAAGCAGCATAATTGTAGACTTGAAATCATGAAAACTAAAGCAGCTGATAAAATTTATCTCTACCACCTTCACTATCGAAGAGCATCACTAGCTTTTATCACCTACATGAAAAAAGAAAATGTAACCACTGCATAAGCAGTAGTAAAACCTCAAAGTCCTGAATCTTTACAGTGATGGATTGATGGTCTTAACAAAGCACCAGTTCCAATCAACATATACAATGTTGCAGTGTCTACTCTTTAATTAGTACGACAATGCAGAGACAAGATATAAAATGAAGAAACATAAACTCCTAAGAGGCTTATTAGTTAGTGTTACTGCATCTTTGCGGGGGCAAGATAATGCATAAAGGACATACAATTCTATGCGGCTTATCACTTGTTAGTACATCTCATTTCAACTGTTTGGTCAGAAACAGCAAGCAAGCAATATGAGTTGTACATTACGGGTGCCAAGCAGTACTCAGACTACAACAAACGCCACCAATAAAGATCCTAGCCAAACTTATTTTTCTCTTTAATTTCATGTTCTTGGAAAAGATATTGTAAGTCAATAAAGTTTTTGGCTTGAACCCACAGATGTTGTATCCAAGCTTTAAGTGTCTTAAAGGTTTAGCTTTTATAAGCCTTAGGTGAAGCATATAACTAAGACACGTTTAAAAACTATCACTTAAACTAGCCAGCAACAGTCAATTCGATATTATTGATTCAAGCAGTAAAATTTCAATCTGATACTACCTCTGAGAAGCTAATGTCAACTTTCATAAGCAATTTTCACTTTGAGAAGTGTCTTCTCTTTGTCTAGTAGCAACAACATTGTGCAGAAGAGTAAATCTGGGCTAAAAGAAAGTAAAAGAATCCAATATAAACAGATATCTAGATTATCTCATCACATCTCAGACATTATTATATTGGACAGAACAGGTACTTGATTCAGATATTGCAAACAAAAGATCACAACTTTATATAACGGACACAAAAGCTCACCGTTTCAGAGATATGGGGCTCTGGTAAAGGCCAATTTAATTATAATAAACGGAGAAGATAAAATTCCAACAAAGAAAAAATAAAAATTCTCATAGACAATTTAATCAACAAGAACAACCCTACCCTCCAAAACATATCAACTAAAAAGTTACAAGAAAAGAATCCTATCCAACAGGTGGGAAAGAATCCAAATTATTTGTACAGTTCTTGATAGTATTGGTTTTAACATTGATTAAAATGAGATTAAAGTAAAATGCTTACTTCTAACCATAATCTTGCTGGCAAGAGGGTATCTGGAAAAGCTAGCTTGGATTTTGAAGGATTTGGGTCCAATTGCTGGCTGCAACACAACAGTGGATACCCCCTTGGGTATCAACATCATCAGCTTCACTACTAAGTGATGAAGAAATTAATTGGATCTTTGAATGGTAGTTTGTGTCGCATAGAGTTCAAAAGAAAGATAAAATAATACAAAAATTGTAATACAAGGATTGCTTTTGTATGATAATAGTGACGGAATTATTAAAGGATAATTAATAATAAAAGATTAGTTATTTTTGAATTATTTAGTATATTTAGTCTTTTTAATTTTTGCATTACATATACTTTATTTTATTATATAATATAATATTATAATCTAGCACAACATTATTGATATCGTCAGTTCTGTTATTGTATCAATATTTGGTTGATTATCTTTTTACAAGGTTAATCAAATAATATACTACGTATTATGTTATGTGGAATTTTTAGTTGAATTAGCTATGCCAATGCAAACAACCAAAAGATCCTGAAATATTTCATGTGGCTCGTGTTTTCTAGCAAGGAAAAAGCTCTTTATGAGTAATCCCTCTGTCCCAAACTAAGTACTACTCCCATTTTAGCTCCACACCCGTAAAAACAATAAAGGGAAAAGGGTCAAAAATACCCCTCTACTTTGAAAAAAGGGCTAAAAATATCCTCCGAACTTATTTTGGGTCCAAAAATCCCATCCTTAAAGTTTTCAAATATACCCCTGTCTTGACGGAAATTATCCCCAAAATAACCCGAAATTAGTTTTTAAACCCGAAATTATGGGTTATTATTTAGTTGTCGGTTTAAATGATGGAGCGGGTTTAAAAACTAATTTCGGTTATTTTGGGGATAATTTCGACAAGACGGGGGTATATTTGAAAACTTTAAGGATGGGAGGGGTATTTTTGACCCAAAATAAGTTCGGAGGATATTTTTAGCCCTTTTTCCAAAGTAGAGGGGTATTTTTGACCCTTTTCCCAACAATAAATGCATAGTACTCCCTCCCTTCATTTTTATTTGTCCACTATTGATTTTGCGCACCCATTAAGAATTAATAAATAAAATATATATTTTATTATAATATTCATATTAATTGGTGTGTAGCCTCAATAGACTTAGAAAATTATTTGAAAATGAGTAATTAATGTTAAGGGTAAACAAGAAAAAAAGGTTTTTCTTCTTCTTAATAGGCGAAAATTGTCACACCCCAATTTCCGATAGGGTGTGATGGGCACCCGACCCTTACCTAGGGCCGAGCGAACCCGCAGACTCTCATAATACCCATAACCATCACCCCACAAAGCATAACATAAGCACGGGGTGAAAATTTTTTTTTGAAAACAAACATGCCTTTCGTTTTTTTCTTTTTCCAAACCAAATAAAATGCACAATAGTATAAAATCTATAATATAAGGCACAACAAAGACCTCGGCTTATATAGCCGCTTGCCAAACACCTCGGTAGCGTAATGCATACAAATACACCGGCTTACATATAGCCGCTTACAAACGGGCATCTCGTACACACGACATCGTCGCAAAGTCTCTAACATAACTCCGAATACCGTACAAAAGCATTCGACTCGGCGGCACCGAGTGAAATGGAGCTCGCCAATCCCGTGAGCATCTTCTCGCTAACATCATCGCTCATCCGTGGGTACCGCGCGGCACGAAACGCAGCCCCCCCGAAGAAAGGGGGGCGCACGGAATATGTACCGAGACGCAGTGTGCAAGCGAAAAACGAAACGAAATAAAGTGTACCAAACGCGAGAATAATAGTCCCAATACCAACGCACTTACATCTGACATCCAGATCATACATGCATTCACACCTATACCGCGGCCAGGAACCCAGCGGCTAATATCACCAATATATAATTATACCGCGGCCAGGAACCCAGCGGTTAATATCACCAATATATAATTATACCGCGGCCAGGAACCCAGCGGTTAATATCACAAATATATAATTATACCGCGGCCAGGAACCCAGCGGTTAATATCACAAATATATAATTATACCGCGGCCAGGAGCCCAGCGGTTAATAGCACAAATATACAAACAGCTACACACACACACACACACACATACCGCGGTCAGAATCCGATATCACACACACACATCGTGTCACGGCCGCCGGTCAAGTATCCGGCGGACGATATCACACGTACACGTACCGCGGCCAAGTATCCCGGCGGTCGTGGTATGACCCGCGGTATATAAGATTCCTTTTATTACAATATCACAAAACAACCCCGGGACTCGGCGAAAGAGGTAATAACACACACGCGAGTTAAATCGTAAGTAGTCATACAAATATAATTTCTTTTGTTACAAACTCAACAAAACAACCCAAGCAAGCCATTCTTTTAAAAGCAAGTCATTAGTCGAGTCGTGTCTATTAGAATTAGTATACAATAGTTACAATCTTTTGAAATCGTTTTTATGCGTCAAAATGTATTATCAAACGTAGTAAAGTAGTTAAAACAATTATTTATAGCAATCGGAGCAATAGTTAAAAGTTTTTCTTTTCAAAATCACACAAGTATACCAAAGCGAGGCGACATTGGGAGATCTCGGGATGCGTGGGCCCCTCCTCAGGTCGAGCCGAGGCGGCGGACATAAATTACAAACATTAGGCTACCTAAAGCCATCCATAAAAGTTTCGGAAATATCCAGATACGTTTGCAACAACAAGGGTTTAAGCAACCTTTTGACCAAATATGAAGATTATGGTTCAATTGCGCTGAATGAATAGTAGGCAAAATCAACTCGGCTTTCCGAGAGCAGAATTATCCCCGAGGTTCCGATCTTAGCCTAGTAGGGCTAGGACATGCCAAAAGAAGGAAAGGGCAAGCCTTACATGAACCGCCTTACGCTCGTCAAATCTCAATTCTCGCTTCGTCCAAAAACTATGACTTGGTCATCTTTACCAAGCATTACTATTCATGAAAGTTAATATTTAATCTTGGGGTTATATGGGCTACCGAAATTCCGGCAAAGACCTTATAAATGTGACACCCCGAGATTCAACTCGGTTCAAAATATCAACAACAACAACAAACAACATCCTTAGCAACATCAATCGAACTAGAATGCATTCTAACATGAATAGTACTACTTTCTTCATAATATCACAACTTCCATTCTAACTTCACATTTTCAAGCTAATATCAATATTTCCATACTCATTTACTCATTCAAGACCATCAAATACAATTCAAGAACATTTCCCATTATCTCACAATTATACAAAAATTCCACCGAAACCATAATTCGTTCAAAACTTCCAACTTCCAACAAAACCATTGATCCTCTATTCACTTCACAATGCCATAACCACATTAATTAACATACCAATTAAATTCAACCAATTCCCTTACATATATACAAAGTATGCAAAATATACAACTTTCCAACATAAGGCCATAATTCTCATTTCAATGCAAACATACCTCATTTTACTTCCATTTACATGCAAGGATCACAACAACACAATTAACATGTTAAACAAAATAAATCCATCACCATTTCCTCCACCTATACCATACGGCCACACGCCAACTTTCCAATTTCATCCAACTTTCATTCCACTTTCCTTCCGATACAAATTCCACATTGACCACAACTATAATACAACATAAAATTTATTCATCTTGCACATACAACATATACATACACACGACACATACATAATCATGCAACCACCATGCAAACTCCTATATTCTCATGAGTTTCACCCTTTTCTACATACTACAACATCAACAAAGCCTTCATAACACATAAAGAGGGTTGAATCATACCTTGTTCCTCTAACTTCTCAATCCACCAAATTGTCCAAACGACGAAACGAACGACTTATCTTCCGAAATAACTATACCACGTTGGAGAGGGCCCTTGAATTAGTAGGAATACGATAAGAGAATAATTTTGGGGGCAACAAATTTGAAGGGAAAAGTTGAGAACCATGGCCGAATGGCCATGGTTGATATCTCCTTCTTTCTTTCTTCTTCTTTCTCTCAATTTCTTGAAGTTTCTTTGAAAATTCATTTGGCCACCATCCCTTCTTTTTATTACCATTAATAATTACATGGGCTTGGCCCATTTTTTTCTTTCCTTTTCACTTCATGGCCGGCCACCCTCGTGATCGGGGCCTCTTTCTTCTTTTTTTTTTTAAGCCCAATTTTTTTTTTTGTAATTCCACAAATTCTCAAAATTCGAATTTTGCCATGAATATTAACATTTTTTTTAGGCATCCACGCACCTTAAGTAAGATCCATCTAAAGCCTTATTTCTTACCATTCCGAATTATCTCCAATTTTTTCCGATACGCAAAAATGCGAAATATAACACCAACCTTAAACACTTCATACCATAGATGAATATACGACTTATGCTTTAAGGCAAAATCAACAAAATCGAAATTGAAAGTCTTGTCTTTAACTCGTCGCAAAACAACTTAAAATATTCCGACATACAAAGTACGGGTGTAACATCCTTTCCTTTAGAACATTCGTCCTCGAATGTTCAACTAGCCTACGAGTGTCTTACAAGACACCGGGAGATTTCGACGAGTTCTCTACATTTCTTGCTATCTCAAAACACGGACACGAAAATACCAACGAAGGCCTCACGGGGTATCATACGTACATACATCATACCATATCGCGCCCACACGGGCTCCCAATATCATCAATAATACACAAAACGATAAACATACCTCGCATGCCCAACTCTCAAACGCACCCTCGCTACACCTTCTTATTTGCTTTTGCCCTTTTAGGCTTCAACTCGTACTTCGATCGCAACTTCAATATCTTTCCCAACATACATCTTCATACCTTTGCTTACTGCGTACTTCTCTGTGACTTCCAACATCATCAATCACTTCCTTCTATCGTCATTCATTAACCGCAATCACAAATCGGTAAGGAGTCCCATCTCCTATGTCTTTGGCTCTATGGCACGATCTCGAAATGAAAGGAGAGTAACCATCCTAAATGCCCCGTAGCCTCCGTTTATAAACGTGCGCGCAACACACCATAAACAAGACTCATCGGACACGACTTTGCGGCACAACCCCTAGGGCAGAGACTGTTCGATACCACTTTGTCACACCCCAATTTCCGATAGGGTGTGATGGGCACCCGACCCTTACCTAGGGCCGAGCGAACCCGCAGACTCTCATAATACCCATAGCCATACTGGGCCCACAAAGCATAACATAAGCACGGGGTGAAAATTTTTTTGAAAACAAACATGCCTTTCGTTTTTTTTTTTTTCCAAACCAAATAAAATCGTAATAGTATAAAATCTATAATATAAGGCAAAAACACACGCTATATAGCCGCTTGCAAACACATCGGTAGCGTAATGCATACAAATACACCGCTTACATAGTCACTTACAAACGGGCGTCTCATACACACGACACGTTCGAAAGTCTCTAACATAACTCCGAATACCGTACAAAGCATTCGACTCGGCGAAGACCGGAGGAAATGGAGCTCGCCAATCCAAATAGAAAGATCTTCTCGCTAACATCATTGCTCATCCGTGGGTACCGCGCGGCATGAAACGCGACCCCGAAGAAAGGGGGTCGATGACGGAATACGTAATTAGTATGCAAAGCGAAAAATACGAAAACTAAATAAAGTGTACCAAACGCGAGAATAATAGTCCCAATACCAACGCACTTACATCATCCGACATCCGGATCATACATATTCACACCTATACCGGCCGGGAACCCCGGCGCTTATATCACCAATATATATATTATACCGCGGCCAGGAACCCCGGCGGTTAATATCACCAATATATAATTATACCGCGGCCGGAACCCGGCGGTTAATATCACAAATATATAATTATACAAGCGGCCGGGAACCCGGCACAAATATCACAAATATATACATTATACCGCGGCCAGGAGCCCGCGGTTAATAAGACAAATATACAAACAAACACACACACACACACATACCATGGTCAAGAATCCTGTGGGCACATGTCCGCATGGTCAAGTATCCAATGGACGATATCACACGTACATGCCGCGGCTAAGTATCCGACGGTCATGGTACACCGCGGTCAAGTATCCGGCGGACAATATCACACGTACCGCCGGGGACTCGGCGAAAAGAGGTAATAACAATACACACGAAGACAATCGTAAGTAGTCATACAAATATAATTTCTTTTGTTACAAACTCAACAAAACAACCCAAGCAAGCCATTATTTTAAAAAGCAAGTCATTAGTCAAGTCGAGTCTATAGAATTAGTATACAATAGTTACAATCTTTTGAAATCGTTTTTATGCGTCAAAATGTATTATCAAACGTAGTAAAGTAGTTAAAACAATTATTTATAGCAATCGGAGCAATAGTTAAAAGTTTTTTCTTTTCAAAATCACACAAGTATACCAAGCGAGGCGACATTGGGAGATCTCGGGATGCGTGGGCCCTCCTCGTGTCGGCCGAGGCGGCGGACATAAATTACAAACATTAGGCTACCTAAAGCCATCCATAAAAGTTTCGGAGCGATCCGGATACGTTTGCAACGATTCTATAAGGTTTAAGCAACCTTTTGACCAAATATGAAGATTATGGTTCAATTGCGGCGAATGAATAGTAGGCAAAATCAACTCGGCTTTCCGAGAGCGAGAATTATCCCCGAGGTTCCGATCTTAGCCTAGTAGGGCTAGGACATGCCAAAAAAGAAGGAAAGGGCAAGCCTTACATACGAACCGCGCCTTACGCTCACAAATCTCACCTCGCTTCGTCCAAAAAACTGCAAATGGTCATCTTTACGGCATTATTCATGAAAGTTAATATTTAATCTTGGGGTTATAATTGGCTACCGAAATTCTAAAGACCTCCCCTATAACGTGACACCCCGAGATTCAACTCGGTTCAAAATATCAACAACAACAACCAAACAACATCCTTAGCAACATCAATCGAACTAGAATGCATTCTAACATGAATAGTACTACTTTCTTCATAATATCACAACTTCCATTCTAACTTCACATTTTCAAGCTAATATCAATATTTCCATACTCATTTACTCATTCAAGACCATCAAATACAATTCAAGAACATTTCCCATTATCTCACAAATTATACAAAAATTCCACCGAAACCATAATTCGTTCAAAACTTCCAACTTCCAACAAAACCATTGATCCTCTATTCACTTCACAATGCCATAACCACATAATTAACATACCAATTAAATTCAACCAATTCCCTTACATATATACAAAGTATGCAAAATATACAACTTTCCAACATAAGGCCATAATTCTCATTTCAATGCAAACATACCTCATTTTACTTCCATTTACATGCAAGGATCACAACAACACATTAACATGTTAAACAAAATAAATCCATCACCATTTCCTCCACCTATACCATACGGCCACATGCCAACTTTCCAATTTCATCCAACTTTCATTCCACTTTCCTTTCCAATACAAATTCCACATTGACCACAACTATAATACAACATAAAATTTATTCATCTTGCCTATACAACATATACATACACACGCCACATACATAATCATGCAACCACCGTAAACTCCTATATTCTCGCGAGTTTCACCCTTTTCTACATACTACAACATCAACAAAGCCTTCATAACACATAAAAAGGTTGAATCATACCTTGTTCCTCTAACTTCTTCAATCCACCAAATTGTCCAAACGACGAAACGAACGACTTATCTTCCGAAATAACTATACCACGTTGGAGAGGTCTCGAATTAGTAGGAATACGACAAGAGAATAATTTTGGGGGCAAAAATTTGAAGGGTCAAAAGTTGAAGACCATGGCCGAATGGCCATGGTTGATATCTCCTTCTTCTTTCTTTCTTCTTTTCTCTCAATTTCTTGAAGTTTCTTGAAAATTCATTTGGCCCCCTTCCCTTTTTTATTACCATTAATAATTACATGGGCTTGGCCCATTTTTCTTTCCTTTTCACTTCTTACGGCCGGCCACCCTTTGGTGGATTGGGCCTCTTTTTTTTTTTTTTTTTTTGAGCCGGTTGGTTATAAATCTCGTTTTGTAATTCCCGAAACAAATTCTCAAAATTCCAATTTTTGCCCCTTGGCCTTCCTCAATATTTCACATTCAATATTTCCTTAGGCATCACGCACCTTAAGTAAGATCCATCTAAAGCCTTATTTCTTACCATTAAAATTATCTCCAATTTTTCCGAATACGCACAAAATGCGAAATATAACACCAACCTTACCCTTAACACTTCATACCATCGAAAGATGAATATACGACTTATAACTTTAAGGCAAAATCAACAAAATCGGAAATTGAAAGTCTTGTCTTTAACTCGTCGCAACCAACTTAAAATATTCCGACATACAAAGTACGGGGTGTAACAAAAATAGACAAGTAAAAGTGAAAATTTACTTTTGAGTGAATCTCACTTTACCCCCCTAACATTTAAGGGTTGGGAAACAATACCCCCTTCACATATTGAATGGGAACGATAACCCTCTTATGTAATACTTTTCGGTAAGAGTTTTCTTTGTTTAAATAAAGATTTTTTTTTCTTTCTAGAATTAAAATATAAAAACGAAAAAGGGTCAAATATTACCCTGTATTATTAGAAAAGGGACAAATATCTCTCGCTATACTTTCGGTCCAAATCCACAAATATCTCTCGCTATACTTTCGGTCCAAATCCATACTTTCAGTTCAAATATATCTCTACCGTTATACTTTCGATCCAAATATACCCCTTTCATTATACTTTGGCACAAATTTGCCTTCAATTTTAATGAAAAGACACGTGTCAAGCTCAGAATCAAATAACTCACCCTCAATTTTAAATACTCGATTCCTTTAGAAAATCACCCGTTTAACCGACCCTACCTATTTATCTTTTTTTGAAGTTTTTCCTCATTTTAAAATTAATGTGCTATATATAAAAAATAAAAATAAAAACCACTCTCTTAATTCTCTTAATTGCACTTTTTCCTCTCTTCTATAATTGTTGGCTATTTTCGTTGGGATTTAACAAGACATTATTCAAAGGCTGGAGCAGGTCATTGTGCATTTTCTTTCGTTTTGGGTTGTTTCAATATGTCCTCCTCATTATTTTTCGTCACTAGCCCTCAAAACATTTTCTACTTTCCTTGTTCATGATATCATATTAGTTCCTCTTAGATACTCCTTAGAATTTCTCACGATATGTTGAGTGATATTTAGTCTCTATCTCAATATATTAGCATATTGAAACGTTGCTACTGGTAGAGTGATTTTTGCTATTTTAATAACTGGGCAATTGGCATTTGTTTGCAAGTTTCGGGTCGGTTAAACGGGTGGTTTTCTAAAGGAGTCGGGTATTTAAAATTGGGAGTGGGTTATTTGATTCTAATCTTGGCACGTGTTTTTTCATTTAAATTGAAGGGAAATTTGTGCCAAAGTATAACGGGATGGGTATATTTCAAAAGTATAACGACAGGGGTATATTTAGACTGAAAGTATAATGTGGGGTATATTTGATAATTTTCTAATAGTACAGGGTTATATTTGACCCTTTTCCATTTTTATATGTTAATTCGAGAAAGTCATTGAGATTTTAGGTACTGCAAGCGGGTCAAGGTTGAGGAGGTCGAGGTGGTTATGCCTAAGATGAGCAGGGGGAGAGCAACGGGGCCAGATGAAATCCCTTTAGAATTTTGGAAGAATGCGGGCAGGAGAGGCTTGGATTGGCTTACGCGTTTGTTGAATGTTATTTTTAGGACGGCGAAGATGCCTGAAGAGTGGAGATGGAGCACCATGATCCCGTTGTACAAGAACAAGGGGATATCCAGAACTACAACAACTATAGGGGTATCAAGCTGCTGAGCCATACGATGAAAGTTTGGGAGAGAGTGGTGGAAGCGAGGATGAGGAAGATAGTGTCTATTTTGGAAAACCAGTTCGAATTCATGTCGGGGCGTTCGACTACAGAAGCCATTCACCTTGCGAGAAGGTTGCTGGAGCAGTACAGGGATAAGAAGAAAGACTTGCACATGGTGTTTGTTGACCTAGAAAAGGCTTACGATAAAGTCCCAAGGGAGGTGCTGTGGAGATGTCTGAAAACTAGAGGTGTTCCTGTAGCTTATATATTAAGGACATGTATGGTGGAGCCAAGACCCAGGTGAGGACTGTTGGAGGTGACTAAGAACACTTCCCAGTCATGATGGGCCTGCATCAGGGGTCCGCTCTTAGTCCCTTTTTGTTTGCTTTGGCGATGGACGCTCTGACGCGCCACATTCAAGGAGAGGTGTCGTGGTGCATGTTGTTTGTAGATGATATTGTGCTTATTGACGAGTTGTGGAGCGGTGTTAGCGCGAGACTGGAGGTTTGGAGACAGATCCTGGAGTCGAAAGGTTTCAAGTTAAGCAGGACTAAGACAGAGTACTTAGACTGCAAGTTCAGTGATGTGATTTAGGTAGAGGGTGAGGACGTGCAGCTAGATATTCAAGTCATCCCGAAGAAAGAAAGTTTCAAGAAAGTTTCAAGTACCTGGGGTCGATCATCCAAGGGAATGGTGAGATTGATGATGATGTCACACATCGTATTGGAGCGGGATGGATGAAATGGAAGCTTGCATCGCTGGTGTTGTACGATATGAAGGTACCTATAATAAAGGGAAAGTTCTACAAAGTGGTGGTTAGACCGACTATGTTGTATAAGACAGAATACTGGCCAGTTAAGAAAGCGCATGACCAAAAAATGAAGGTAGCAGAGATGCGGATGCTGAGATGGATGTGCAGGCATACTAGGAGAGATAGGATTCAGAATGAAGTATTTCGGGACAAGGTGGGTGTGGCCCCATTGGTGGATAAGATGCGAGAAGGGAGTTTGAGATAGTTCAGCCATATGTAGCGGAGATGCGTTGATGCGCCAGTGAGGAGGTGTGAGAGGCTGGCAGTGGTGGGCCTGCAAAGAGAGAGGGGTAGGCCAAAGAAGGCACGGGAGAGGTGATCGGCAGGATATGACGCTGCGAACTGCGAGGACACTGTACGGGTGATAGGAGGGTGTGGAGGTCGAGTACCAGGGTAGAGGGCTACCAGGGGGCCGCGAGGATTTCTTTTCCATATTAGGAGTATTATTATCTTTGTTCACTTGCTTATTTTTCTCTAGATCTCTCATATAGCTTGCTTGTTTCTTTCTTTCTTTCTTTAACGTCATTTATCTTATTATATGTTGCTATTACTGCCTATTATTATTGTTGTCTTGACACTTTTCTTAGAGTCTTCGAGCTTGACCTTCCTACCTCCCAAGGTAGGGGTAAGGTCTGCGTATACTCTACCCTCCCTAGACCCCACCTTGTGGGAATATACTGGGTATGTTGTTGTTGTTGTTGTAATTCTAGAAAAAAAAAAGATCTTTATTCAAAAAAAGAAAATTCTTACCGGAAAGTATTACATAAGGGGGTTACCGTTCCCATTCAACATGTGAAGGGATACTTGTTTCCTTAAATGTTAGGGGGTAAAGTGAAATTCACTCTTTATTTTTAGTATAGTGGACAAGTAAAAGTGGACGGAGGGAGTATCGGTTACTAAGTTGCTCCTATTTATTAGTAGTAGATATTTTTTGAGAATTAGCACTATTACAAAGTAGTTCTCTAATATAAGAAAATAGTTGAATACAATTAATATAAATTATTTTCTTAAATTCCTAAAGCAACCATTATTTCGTAAACAATTTTTTTTCTTTTCTAGATGGAGGGAGTATCTTTTAACGAAAAAAATAGAAAGAGGTGGGCAGTTGTAGGCAATTTGAAACTTTAGGGGCTTAAAGCCTACAGTTAACTCTTTTCAGTTTCAACTTCCTCTAGTTTCCACACAATCAGAGATCAGCAAATAGCATCAGCCTTCTCCCTCTTCATCTTTCGATTCGTCTCTACCGATTGGATCCCTCATTTGTACCTAAAAACTTCAAAGTAAGCTTCGAAAAATTGTTGTGTTCACAATTACAAGTCTTGTTATTCCATTCAATTCTGTTATTTCAATTGATTTCGATCTGATTTATCTTAGTTTATTCAATATAATCAAAGAACTTGAAATTTAGGAAAATCCTTAGTGGGTTTTTATCAAACTTTGAACTAATGATGGGTTTTGAAAATTTAAAGGTTTTGAGTATTTAAGCTATGTTACATCTGATTTGATATCTGAATTTGTCAATGTGTTCAAGATTCGTACTTTCTAGATCATGGCTGTTTTTTTGTGATTTCTAGTGTTTGATTAAAGCTGTTTCTTGTTTTTACTGATCATCTGTGGTTGCAGAAAGCTTGCTCTTTCGATGGCTAACCGAGCTCCTGTCAGGACTAACAACTCAGCCCTCATTGCAATGATTGCTGATGAGGTGAAATTTTCACCATAGCTTTGTTTGGGTGTTGCTATTTATGCTTAGAATTGATAAACTATGCTCTAGTTGTATTGTATCAGGCAATCAGTATTGGGCTTGAACCATGTTTTTCTTTGTTTCCACTAGACTATAATAGAATCATTCATGTGTATGGATTGCCCAAGGGAAACGAGTTTTGGGGGATCAAAGTCCTCATGGGAGCTAGGTATAAAGT
Organism: Lycium ferocissimum; assembly: GCF_029784015.1. NCBI lineage: Eukaryota > Viridiplantae > Streptophyta > Magnoliopsida > Solanales > Solanaceae > Lycium > Lycium ferocissimum. The sequence goes on from NC_081343.1 coordinate 46,259,094, forward strand.
CAAGTACCTATCCTAGCCTGAGAATTAGTCATTAAGATATATAAGGTGAGAAGTGAAAAATGATGGACACACTGACCAGGAATGACATGACTGAAAAATGCTGAAAAACCAATTTAGACTAAGGGTGTGTTCGGTATGAAGGAAAATGTTTTCTGGGAAAAAATGTTGGTTTCTTACTTATTTTCTTGTGTTTGGTATGTAAGCAAAAAATATTATCCTAAAAGCATTTGTATATAATCTAGACAAATACTATATGAGGTGGCGGTGGGGGGGTGGCGGTGGTGGGTGGCGGGGAAGGAGGCTATGGCGGTGAGGGTGAAGATGAGGTGTGTTGGAGGGTGGGGAGGACAAAATTAATGTGGAATTCCACTTGTGGAACTTATTTTCACTACTTCCACTAGGGAAGTCATTTTTCACATTTTTAAAGAACTTGTTTTCCTAGAAAAAAATATTTTCCAAAATTTTGATCAAGCGAACATGTGAAAATTGGAAAATTCCTCCATACTGAACACACCCTAAATAAATCACTACAAATTACGTAACGTGTAGTTAGGCGTGCTATGTCCATGTGCGACTTAAATTAGATACAGGAATGAAAGAATTTTTGCAAACAAAAGTTAGAATTTCCAGAAAAGAGAAACAGCAAGCCTACAAAATATCATGACATCTTCTTCCTGAAATAGAAACATCCATAGCATATCATTTCGGATGAGCTTTTGGTTGCTATTACTCTAGTGTGTCTTTTTTTAGATGCTTCGGGGTCATGAGTCATATTTGAACATCTAAAATATACTCTATCCATCATATCTTTTATGACCTTAGTTGTCTTACACGGACTAATTAGGAGATGGTTTGGATGAATTATTACATTTGATGTGACTGATGGTCACTGGTTTTTGTTGGGACTTAATCATGTATATGTTGTTAATCATGTATATGTTGTGCATCATACGTATGATCAGAACTCTGTGGAGACTGGATAGCAATTATCTATCCATTCATTATTTTTTTAATGCGTTGTTTGATTAAGTTTTTGTAGGCAACCTTTTTAAATTCGCAGACAATTATATCCATTGCACTTCAAATTACTACCCACTTGATGTCATGGGACTTTTATGATGAATAGCTTGTTAGTCTACATATACGTGATAGATGATATCTAGACATACTGATGCTGATGGAAATAGCTTATTAATATAGGACACTATTACCGGATTTTTACTGGCTGGAGTTGGCAATGTTGATTTGAGGAGGAAAACAAATTACCTTATTGTGGATTCAAGTAAGTTTCAATTTTGGAATTACGTGTTCTCCAGTAGTTTTGAGAATCTTTTATTTACTTTGATTGATTGAATATAGTCCAAAAGGCATACATCTATTATGCAGTTTGCTAGGGACACATCTTGCTATTAATAACTTGATTGAATACCAATATGCTCTTGTTAAATTGACAAAAAGGATTTTGAACTCTGGACTGTATGGTTTTGGTTTCTTCCATGGGCATGGTTAGTTATTTTCCAGTTCAGCACATTCTCTTCCAACCCAAGATTTAGTCCCTCTTAGCTATGTGGGAAAAGAAGCTTGGGATTTTGGGGAGGGAATTTGAATGATTGTTTTTGCTGCTACATCTGGTTCACTAGCTTCCTATTGGTAGGAAGTAGTAGATGTTGTATGTGACGTGAAACTCAGAGGCAATATGATAGGGGAAGATGAATAAATGACAATCTTTGCAAAATATTTGTGAAAGAGAGAGGGTGAGTAGCATCCTCCTTAGGGGGTTGCACAAGGGTGCTACTGTGTGATGAATGCATTTTGTTCAGTTACATAGTAAAGCAAAGTGCCTAAGCTAAAAAAAGAGTTGCTGATAGCAGTGTCCAACATGGAGCACTGGAATAGCAAGTACCTTAATATCCTCTGCCCTCCAAGGTAGAAAACAAGATAATGCTTTAGTGGATAAAGACCCATATCACATATCCTTCCGTATTTTTTAGAGGAATGAGTAAATTAGACAGGCAATGATAAAACATCGAGTCTCGGGTATTTTCTTGGAACTGTCAGCCCGGCTGTGTCAAATTCAGAAGTTCTGGGGTTGGCATTGTAGCTGGATTTTGTCCTGTTCCAAAAGTTTTTTTTTTTTGATGACATGGGAATCTGCAGCCGCTACCCGCACAGGATAAACCCAGCTCCTATGCAATAGCTCGCAAACCACATAGGAGAGGTAACCCGCACTAGGCAAGCCCGGTGCGACGAGCTCAACCAGAAGGCAAATCCCCTGCTGTCGTAGGCAGGTGGTTTCGAACCTGAGACCTCCATTATGAAAGCCCCATGCTCAACCAACTGAGACACCCTTGCGGGTTCCAAAAGGTATTAGATATCAAAGTCATTGGTCATGTTCAGTTCCAAAAGGTATTAGATATCAAAGTCATTGGTCATGTTCAGTTCCTAAAGTCATTTCGCCATTTCGTTTCTTCCTTTTTCATCATAAGTCATGCCCCTATGGCTATGGAGAGGAAAATATTGTTCTTTTTTTTTTTTTTTTTTTTTCCAATTTGTAGAGAGCCTTATTAAAATGTCTGGAGAAAATTCTCTTCTTGAGGTATGCACCTGAAGAAATAAAAATATTTCTACCTCTCTATTCTTGTCATCTCTTCAATAGTAACATTTTGTTGTTTTATTTTGTTAGTGTATTTTTATTTCATAATATCATAAGTATTTCTTTATTAGTGAACTAGTTACTCTCATTATCCCCATTTTACCTTTAATGACATGGGTGATACTATTACCACCATTTATTTAATTGTTGGTACTAAGGGCAATTTTGTACTTCGCATTATATTTAGCTCATGTGTAAAAATCTTCATTTGTTTCTTAAACTGGTGTCTGGTAAAACACCCACTAAATAAATTGGATTGAATGAAGCATTATGTATTTCTGGCATGCTGCATAACTGCAGTGCAGGCCAAGGTATTATTTAATGGCGCCATAAAAGAAATGCACTTTTGTGAACCACTTGAAGGAGAAATAAGTGCATATTAGGGAACATTCCTGTGTTTTTATTTTGCTAACTCTCTCATCTACACTAATATAGGAGACTCAGAATAGAGTCAATCTATGTGTTTAGATCATATAACCAAACAGATTGACCTTATTTATGGGTTATGAATTCAAAAACTACTTTTAATTTAGTTGCATGTGAAGGATGGTATATTGGGAGCTGGTGTCTACTTTGAGTGGTAGAGCTTTTCATTGTTATCTCAAATTCCAAAATTTGGAAAGAAAGTAATAGAGATTCCCTATCCTCGTGTTCAGAAACAACGGTGAAGCAGATTGAAGATGCTTTTAAGGAATTCAGCACAAGAGAGGACATCGCAATTGTGTTAATCAGCCAATATGTAAGTTTTCTACTCTGCTTTCATTTGTTGTTTGGTTTATCAATTTTGACACATCCATATTATGTAGTCTAGAAAATTATCTGCATTTTGTGGGTGTGCATTACATGTTGCTCTGCTCAAGGGCATCAGTAAAATTTGTTTTGTTTCAAGTTTCAACTGCTAATTATGTCGTATATATTGTTTACTGATCGAAATCTTTCATAATCTGTACTTTGGAACTAGTACCTATTCTCTGGACAAACTTCAGTTACTCTGAAGCCATCAGAAACCTACTAGAGTAAAACAAAAAAGTAACATGATCTATATTTCTTGTTGGAAGTTAAGATCACCGCGGGTACTGCATGTCTGCACCAATCAGCTTGCGTTTCCTCTTCCAAAACCAAACTCCATTGGACTTGTAAAAGCAAAAATAGATAGTAATAATAATTGACCATATCAATATATAGCCTGCTTCTCAAATCTTTATCACCCCCATCAGGTGAAAGTGTATTTGGTTGGGAACTTTGGATAAAGGCAGAAGGAGGGACATCAAAGAGGTAGTCCTACGGGTCATTTTCCTTGTTTGGTTATGAAATACAAGGGACAAGGTGTGATCTCCATGTCAGTTTTTAGCCAGTCTGAAATTTGTCAAAAAATGAAGAGATAACTGTTCATGCATTCTTTCCAGACAACGTAAAGAAATGATAAGTGCTTTAACAAGTTAAGAAAACCTGCCAGTCACTCAAAACAGAGGTTTGAAACTATCCGGTTAAGTACTCAACATCTGCCTCTGTTGAACTAGTCGTTTGTAGACATGGAACAGACCGGGCCTGTGCAATGAAAGTATTCCTTTGGTAGGTTTAGTATATAAAGGGAAAGGTCACTAGTTTGCTAAGAATAAGAAAAGAAGTCAACTTCCCTCCCTCTCCCTGTCGAATCATACTTAGTTGAGCCTGGTTTAGTAACTACATGAGTTTAGCACTTCCCATTTCTTATCTGTCCTTAAAAGTATTGTCCTTTTTAGATACATCAAAGATATGCGGCTTGCGGTCAAAATGCATCTTTTACTTTTGTTGTACTCCAGTTCAATTTCAATCTACTAAGTAAATCCAACTAACATTGTCTAATATGGTGGAGGAGCTTCACTATCTACTGCAAGAACTTTAAATTGTAGGCTGCAGTTTTATGTCTATGGGGAACTAATGGTCTCCATTTTCTTTAATAGAAGACTCACTTAAAATAAGGGTCCAAAGTAGAGTTAATTGGCATTTCATACAATTTATTCCTCCTGGTTTATCTTTTTCAGGTGGCCAACATGGTAAGATTTTTGGTTGATAGTTACAATAAACCAATTCCGGCCATTTTGGAGATTCCTTCAAAGGACCATCCATATGATCCTGCCCATGATTCCGTTCTATCACGAGTGAAGTATCTCTTCTCTAGTGAATCAGTGGCCTCCGAAAGGCGTTAATGTTGGAGTAATGTTTCAATATGCCCCAACTATTTCATAATATCTTGATCTTGTATCATGTCACCATTCTATCAAGAGGTATTCATTTTGTAATCTTTTTTTTTGTTTTAGATATTTAAGCGGTTTGTGTTGTTCTTGACTGTTGATACAAGATGTTGTATAAGTTAAAGTGTGACTGAGAGTGAACAACTTGCTGGAAATAAGTCAGTTGCTGCGGCTTCTGTCCTTTGGTAGATTCAAATGATATTATGGATGATTATTCTTGAAAAAGAATCAAGTAGAATGCTTGAATAACGCATCAGTCTTCTGCTGTTTGATCTTAATGTGCTTGCGGGAAAATTTCACACACAAAAGAAGTTAAAAACAATAATATTCACTACAATGAGATGTACTTATCCAGATGTGCTAAAGTAAATCAATCGGTTCTCTAGCGGCTAGGGAATGAGCGGAAACGTTAATATATAGTTGAACATAATGGCAGGTTTACCTAATTTATGAATTCAAAACGATTACATCTCCTAAAAGTTAAGTATAATCTCATGTGAAATGTTAAATAGTATAAGGGTAAACAACTTTGGCAGCCCTTAAATTTTTTCACAAGGTTTCATATGTGAATTATGACAGCTATACTGTTTTGAACATATTGGCTCTTGAACTAGCAAACTGGCCTCATTTTGGCCCTTCCGTTACATTACCCCCACCATCGAGTTTAAACCAAAATAATACTCCTTCCGTTTCAATTTATCTGAACCTATTTCCTTATTAATCCGTGTTAACAAGATTGACCCCCTTTTTATATTTTGAAACAATTTAATTTATAGCCACTCAAATTATATGTGACTCATTTATAACCACAAGTTTAAAAGTCTTCTATTCTTTCTTAAACTTCGTGCCCAATCAAATGGGTTCACATAAATTGAAACGGAGGGAGTAGCAAAGATTTTGTGGATTCGACTTAACCAAATATTTTTTGACTAAAACTATGTATACATATGATATATCAATAAAATAGATTATACTCATTTTGAATCTGCTTGAATTGAAACAAAAACCAACTTGGGCAATTAACTTACCTTTGTGTTGACTATGCATGACTAATTAACAATAACTCAGAAATCACATTAGATCAGGAGGTGATATCACAATTTAATGATGAGATTAAATAGGATAAATTTAATATATACATGATGAACATTCTCTTTTAAGTCATACATCTACAAACTTACAAATCCAAGAAAAGAAAAAAGGCTATTGAAAAATGAAAGACAAAGCGAGGTGCAATAAGGCTTGATCCTCAACCAATCTTTCCCTTTCTTTTCTTCTTCCAGAAGAATACAAATGAAAAAAATCAAAGGAACAAAAGAAAACATGCACTAAAAGAGATAACCATCATCCCAAATATTTTCATCAGTAGAAGTAATTAAGTCCCCAGTGAAATCGTTGAGACAGAGATTGTCCAATTCAAAATCATTAAAGTTCATAATATCCATCGTAGGGCTACTGCTACTATTGGTTGTTGAAGTTGAACCAATTACTCTCTTTTCATCAACTGATAATAACATACACTTTTGTTCTTCCACTTTCTTTTCCTTGTGCTGCTTTTGTTCCTTAGGATTGCAGTAACAATCATATCCAAATGAAGACACAGTAATTGAATTATCTGCATCAAAATCTTCGTTCTCGTCTAATCCAAAGTTTAAATTTATAGGACCTTTATGAGCTCCCAAGAAAGTATTAGCGGTGTGACACCCCGTAAATTGTTGAACTAAAGCTCGAAAATTCGAGGCATCTGCACTGAGGTGAGTGGTAGGAGTTTTTTTGGATGCTCGAGATCTTCTTCGGATTGGCTTCTTCATGCTAGAGTTTTTGGGGCTAAAGTCATGACTAGATGATGAGTTTGTAGGGCTTAAGGTTGTAGTAGTAGTGTCACAGTTTAATGTTTTTGTCATGTTGGTGACAGAAAGATCAGTTGGTTGGTTGCTAAGGTTTTGTAGGTAATAGTTGTTGAATGTCATGTCTTCATTGGAGATTTGCATGGTTTTTGTTATGACCATTCAAGTGGTAGCTCCTTGTGTTGTGAAGAAATGGCAGAACAACCTAGGCAAGATTGTATATATAGTGGTCTTTTTGGTTAAAAGTATGATAAATAATTGCATAAAAGCTGGACGTTGACTATCCATCTTATGTTTTTTCTTTTCTTTTTTGTGGTTGGATTAAGACCAAGATATAGCTGCAGGTGTGTTTCCAGGAAAGAACGTGGCTAGATTATGATATATGTGAATGCGTCATCATATACTTTTCTTATTAGTATTAGTTTAGAGCACTATAAGAGAGGATGAAGCTAATAATTTCAAAGGATAGATGAAACTTTTTGTGTGTTTTTGTGAGTGTGGTCCGGGTGAAGTGATCGAAGCAATAAAGGTGACTTTTCAAGTGGTATTTTTGAGAGCTGAGAGGATCAATTTTTACAGTGGTATTAATTTAGAGCTAAGATGGATACTGGCCGAGAAAAAAATATGAAATTTACTTAATTTTGTAAAGTTCAAGAATAAACTTGAACCATTTCGCATAGTTCAAGAAAGAAATTTGATCATGTAAAAAAAGGCTACAGGTTGTAAAGCTTCTGCCTTGACTAAGGACATATTTTGACAATCTTATAATAGCATGAACATATTTGACTCCAACTATTAATGGAGGGCAAATTAATTTTTACCATTTCGCTAAGCTCAAAAGAAAAAGTTAAATATTTTCCCTGGTGATAAATTAAAGCAAAAATACATATTATTGAACTATATTTTTAAAAGCTTACAAAATGTTGTCTTATTTGTTGCTTTATCAGACGGTTAATTTGAAAGTCATAGAATAGATAAATAGATTTAAACCGTTTCTTTGTTAGGGAGATTCTCTTAGCTTGTAGCCTCTTCTAAGGTACAGTGTCACCTAGACCTAGTTAATTAATTAACCATCCTTAATGATCTCCGCATTGTAATGAAAGGCACATGTGCTACTTGAAGATTGCAATAGATTAATTAATCATTTGTCTAATTAATTTTCTATTTATGAAAATGATTAACAAGTACTCATGATATGATTCTATTTGATTTTATTATCTAATGGTTGACCATGTACATTGACACGCAACCGATTCGTTATGAGAGTAAACGAATTTGCATATGCCTATGTCAGGTCGTGTTCACACCTTTTGCTTCATTTCTATGTTTCACAGAATAGAGATGCTATTCAAAAAAATAATTTGCTCAGACACAATATTTACTTCAAACAAATATATGCAACAAGTTAATTTTTTTTTTTTTTTTTTTTTTGTAATCATGATTAAATCATATACATTTTCAATTTAATTTGTAGCTCTTAAATTAATTAGTTTGGTGTAATAACATGACTGGAGTAAGTATTTTAAATGCCACTGTAGTAGAACAAAAAGGATGTAGAAAAATACAGGATATCATATCTTTTTTTAAATATTAAACTTGAAACACGGATATGACACAAGCAGCACAACTTATAAATGGACAAATATTTACGCGATTAAAAAGAAACCGTCTTTCAGAAATTTAAAAAAGGATCTTAGATGCAAACATGTGTCAATTCTTTATAAGGTACAGGACATTAAGTACAATTTTTGTGCTTATCGATCATCTTATAATGAAATAAAATTTCAGAAAGAATTGTGCTATTATTTGTTTTCTAATCAATTATTTTCTAATCAATTATTTCTGTCTTGTTTCAACATCTAATTATCATTTTACCTTTGGAAAAACCCAAGAATATTCTTTCGAGGTACCTGATTAACATAGGACGGTTATAATTTGGGCAACCAATCACCCTATACACGTAGATTGTAACTTGATTATTTAAAAAGAAAAACAAAATTGTTGGAACAAGAAATACAAACAGAATGAGAATTAAGAGGTGTTGTGAAGAAACAAACTAGATTAAACAAAAAGATGTCAAGATTAATAACGGCGTGGCAGCTTTTCATGTTTATTTCGACAAAAAATTTGTAAAAATATTATGGTTAGGGATTTGTGAACGGGGCTGCCATTATGGACAGGAATTTGCCTTTTGGAACTAACCATTAAGTTATGTAACTTTATCTGTATTCTTTCTGGTTTAAAAAGAATGTCCACTTAATCTTTATTTTTTTATTTAAAAGAGTGTTCATTTACCAAATTAAAAAAAGAATTAATCTTATTTTTTCAGATTTGCCCTTATTAAGTATTAAGTGATCAAATCTCAATACTTATTTAATTAGAGGTAATTTAGTCAAATTAGCTATTTTTGCATAGGAGTTCGTATTTTCTTAGGGACTGCGCTTCTTTGTTTACATTTTCAGTTTTCCACGATCTAAAAGTACACCTAAACAAGCTTTGGTAAATTTGAGAGAAACGTAAGCAAATGACACCATTTGATGGCATATTAACATAAAACATATCAGTACTGTTTTAAGTTAATATTGAAATTGTAAAACTTCTGCACGATCAGTGTAATATATATATATATATATATATATATATATATATATATATATACCAATACATATATCATAGCCTATTTATCCTGGCAAAAGAACAAAAGTGGCCATTCACCTCCTTTAGTTTGTCTACGAAGAGTTCTTCTAAGCTAAAAATTTCTTCCTATTTCATCACACAATCACGCGTTAAAGGGATTTTTTTTATTCCATATTTCCATTTCTTTTTTCAAACGCTCATGCCATAAACGAGTTAGGAACCTATAGTTCACTTAAACTACGATATCCATGTTTAAAGTCAATGTATTACCAAACAAGAAAAAAAAATGCAAAGATGATTACGAATAGTCGTTTGTGTATTCAGCAAGAGATGCAAATTGTGTCTAAGCTTCATGTATATAACATACAGCTTTCAGTTACCTGTCTTCAACTCAAAGAAAACTAGAAGATAGATAGAATTTAATTTAAAAGTGAGACAGCAAAATGATTGATACAAAGAACTGACCAATGACCATACTCTATACATTTTCGGAATAAACGTGTGTAGAATTGTTAGATTAGGGTATACACTTCGGATATATCTTGTAAGACTAAGAGTTCCGTCAATCGACAATCTCCAGCCCAAAGCTGACCAGTATAATTAAATCATTTGTCACTTCACCGGCTTCGTCATACCCTGCCTACTCGTCCCATGGCTCCAACTTATTTGTACCCAGCTACAATCTATTCCCTCAAGAGTTCTTTTGACATCAATAATACTAATAATTACAAAAGGACAAAAAAAACTGGAAGAAATTTTTAAAAAAAACGGGTGTGACATTATTATTGTTTAAGTCATGTTTATGTCAAAGCTTGACCAGAATTTAGAGCAAGGGTGGTGACGAAGACTGTTTATCATATAGGGAAAGTGCTCCAAAATTACACCTCACTTTTTTTTTTTGGTTGTGTTGTTTCTTTGAAGCGTGTTTAATCATTATTCTTCAGTTCCAAATTATTTATCTTCTCCTGCTTTTTTTTTCTTCTTAGTTAAAGTTGTCAGCAAAAAATATAGAAAAGAGCACTCGTATCATTTGTTGAGAAACTCGGTTCATATTTTCAAAATTTTGCTATATTTTTATTATATATAAGTGTCAAAGGAGGACCAACACAAAAGATTAACAAATTGTACATAGAGTATTCCATGTTGTACCCATCTATTTCTATTATATATATATATATATATATATAAGTGCCATGGGGGTACGAACACAGCTTCCAATAGCTGTACCATGAGCTTCACAATTTGTACACGCAATGAATGCTTGTATCCTAAGCTATATAACTTGTACACTTTATCCAACTATTTTTATATCCCGTGTAGACATATGTCATAGTACTTAATATTTATTCTCTTCTCATGTACATACATATGCACTTAAATTTTAGTTCTCCCAAGACATTTATTTTCTTCGTGCACTTTTACGTAGACGTATGCAGTTCAATTTTAATTCTCCTACACAAATTTATTTTCTCCGTGCACTTTTACTTGTTGACGTTCTTGCTGAATATTTATTCTCGAATATTTATTCTCTTCTCATGTATACATGTATGCACTCCAATTTTAATTTTTCGACACATATTTATTTCCCCCGTGTACTTTTACTTGTTCACTTTTGACTTTTCATGTTATTTAAGAATTAATAAATGAACTACTCTCTCCGTCCCATATTAGTTGGCCATATTACTTGGCTTTTCGCATTCTTTAAGAATTAATAAATGAAGTACTCCCTTCGTCCCATATTACTTGACCACATTACTATACTTGACTTTTCACATTCTTTAAGAATTAATAAAAATGGAGTACTCCCTTCGTCCCGTATTACTTGGCCACAGTACTAAAAATATATATTTTTCTATTATATATAAGTGTCACGCCCCGAACCATGGCCTGGGCGTAACACGGCACTCGGTGCCTGACTGCATGTGACCGAGCGAACCACATGGCTTGCTGAATCATCATGAGGCATACATGAGCGGAAATATAATATGAAACATGATGGGCTTTAAGAAAACATATGAAGTCATAGTAATTATAAAATACTTGTTTAAAAACAAGAGCGCGAATAATACCCTAACTGAGCCAAAATGGCTAACCGACTCTGAAAGTCTAACATGACCCAACTGACTTGTCTAGTCTATGAAACCTCTAGCATAAGTCTGAACATAAAACGTACTTGCTGGGACAAGGCCCCCAGCATACCTTTAGTGCATCAATGACGTAAAGTAAACAACTGACTAAACCCCGAAGAGAATGGGGCTCACCCAAAAGCTAATACGAGAGTCGTCCTGCCGAAAGCGGTGTCGTCACCGTATGCACTGCATCGTGAAATGCAGCCCCCAAGGCAATAAACGGGGACGTCGGTAAGATTTGAATGTACTAGTATGTAAACACATAGAGAAATAGCAGCACATGATACATAAACATGAAATTGAAACTGAAACTGAACATAAACATGAGTACTGTAAGTATGAAATAATCTGTAATACCGACATAAACCACCACGGGGAGAAACGTGGAGTCTGATCTCGGCCCGATCAGCTAAGCCATCTCGTACCTTGCCGGGGCACGAGACATGAACATGACATGAATGGATCCAAAATCCCTCAATGGGGAAAACATGAAGGAATCGTCCTAACCGAAGCGGAGCGATCCTTATCCTACGTTGGCATACGTAGTTTCAGGCTATCTGAGCCTTCTCGGTATTAATACAACTCCCGAACATGAAAATAACTGAAGACATGATTTCTGAGTCTTGACATGAACATGGGTACATGAAAACATGGCAATAAATGCATATATACGAGCTTTTCACGAAAATAAGCAAAATATCTCATACCTTGTGTTATAGAACCCATGGGATGCAAGTTATGGGTTTTCATAGATTACGGACTGGGTCTCAATCACCAAAAATAGTAAATTAAGACTAATCAAACGGAATTGTAACTGACCATATAATATACATCATGGTTCAAGTGTCTAGGGTTTATCATGAATATACCTAGAATCCTAAAACTTGGTGTGTAATCATGGAATACTGAAACATGGGGAAGAACAAGGATGTTCCCACACGTGGATAGCGCCTACATACCTTGACTTCCACTTTTGAGCGTATCACAATGTCCTTCAATCCCTTCGACTTTAATCTATAGCAATACAGGTCATAGGGATTCTATATTAGCAACAATATCCGTGCTTTGATCATCTAAGCATTTTATCAAACACTTGGTGGGCATGAAGCTCCACAACCTTCATTAATGGTGTTTTCTTCACCCAATCCCCATTCTATTACTTCTAGCTGATTCTACAATCTCAATTAGGTGTAATTAACATCATTCTCCATCACCCATATGATTATAACAATCTCAAGTCAACAATCCAAAACCCTACTATAGTTCGTGTAATTCTCTTTACTAAACCGATTTACTATTCTCCCAAGAACTCATCAATTCACTATTATGAATGATTAGAGAGTAGAAACATTACCTTTTTGACGTTCAATCCTCTTGAATTTGGGTTCTAGGGTTTCCACATCCAACAATAATGTTCCAATCACAACTCTATGGATTAGAAGGGTTTACTCAAGTTAGAAAGGGATTAGGGACTTGAATTCAACCTAGAATCATGATAAAACTTACCTTGGAAGGTTCTTGAGGTTTGGGACTTGTTCTCTATGGATTTAGGGTGATTTTTCGTGAATGGGATGTTGAGGAAATAAACCCCAAATCTTAAATTATAACTTAAAACGCGTAAACCCGACTCTTAACCCGAAACTCGACCTTTTGCGCTTTGGGTCCGGGATGCACGGGTATCGCGCGACATCCTGCAGGTCAATACTCAGATTGTGCGATCAGCCCGCGACGCGGAGCCATCGCACTCGCCCCCACGCCCCCGCACGCGCCCTTAATAGGCATAACTTCTTGTACATAGCTCTGTTCAAGGCCCATAATATACCGTTGGAAATCTATTTCAAAGGGCTACAACTTTCATGTTTTAAGTTTCCTCAAATTCCCAACGGATTTTCACGAAATTCGACTGAAAGGCAGATGTATCAAAACTTAGCCGATTCTATAGACTTTTAAACGCCTTACTATTAGCCATATTGAGACGATCATATATCCTTGCTCCAATCTCTGATTGGCCTGGTCCTTATATCGTTAGAAAGCTATTTTTACGTGTGTAAGGCTTGCCTTAGGCGAATCCCACATCGGTTGGGGAGGAGAACGAAGAGTGCTTTATAAGTGCTTGGATACCTCTCCCTTGTAGACGCGTTTTAAAACAGTGAGGGGCGAAGGCTCCAAAGCGGATAATTTCTACAAGCGGTGGCCTGGGCTGTTACAGTTGGTATCAGAGCTGGTGCCGGGCCGGTGGTGGGGCAAACTCGGTGGTGGGGCAAACCTCAGCGAGGACGCTGAGTCCCAAGGCGGGGTGAGTGTAAGGCTTGCCTTAGGCGAATCCCACATCGGTTTAGGCGAATCCCACATCGGTTGGGGAGGAGAACGAAGAGTGCTTTATAAGTGCTTGGATACCTCTCCCTTGTAGATGCGTTTTAAAACAGTGAGGGGCGAAGGCTCCAAAGCGGACAATTTCTACAAGCGGTGGCTTGGGCTATTACAATAAGCATGGATGAGGGACGAACACCGCTCCTCCAGCTTGTACCATGAGCTTCACAAATTGTACACGCAATGAATGCTTGTACTATAAGCTATATAACTTGTACACTTTATCCAACTATTTCTATATCCCACGTAGACATATGTCATAGTACATAATATTTATTCCCTTCTCATGTATAGACGTACGCTCTTCAAATTTAATACTCTGGTACATTTATTTCCTCCGCGCACTTTTACTTGTTCACTTTTGACTTTTCGTGTTTTAACTGAATATTTATTCTCTTTTCATGTATAGACATATGCAGTTCAATTTTAATTCTCCTACACAAATTTATTTCCTCCGTGCACTTTAATTTGTTCACTTTTGACTTTTCACATTCTTTAAGAATTAATAAATCTCACGTGGATATATGTCATAGTACTGAATATTTATTCTCTTTTCTGTTGACAAACACCGCTCCTCCAGCTTGTACCATAAGCTTCACAAATTGTACACGCAATGAACGCTTGTACCATAAGCTATATACCTTGTACATTTTATCCAATTATTTGTATATCCCACATAGACATATGTCATATTACTCAATATTTATTCTCTTCTCACGTATAGACGTATGCACTTCAATTTTAATTCTCCGACACATTTATTGTTTACTTTTGACTTTTCGTGTTCTTACTGAATATTTATTCTCTTCTCATGTATAGACATATGCAGTTCAATTTTAATTCTCCTACACAAATTTATTTCCTCCGTGCACTTTAATTTGTTCACTTTTGACAGTACTGAATATTTATTCTCTTCTCATATATACACGTATGCACTTTAATTTTAATTCTCTGACACATATTTATTTCCTCCGTGCATTTTTACTTATTCACTTTTGACTTTTCACGTTTTTGCTGAATATTTATTCTTTTCTCATGCATATATCCATAACTTTTGGTACAAATTTGCGTTGCTATTGTTCGTTCTCTTTTCACGTTTAAAGCATTGAGAAAGAAGAAAAACGGGGATAAAAGTCTCTCCCTCTTATCACGTTCTTTAAAAATTAATAAATGAAGTATATATTTTATCATAATATCTATATTTATTGGTGTATAGTCACAATAGCCTTAGAAAATGATTTGAAAATAAGTAATTAATGTAAAGAGTAAAATAAGACGAAAATTCCTTTCTCTTGATATGTTAACGTAGACAATTACTTTTATCTCCGTTTTCCTTCTTTGTCAATACTTTACTTATCTTACTCTCCTTTGCATTCTCTGATTATTGTTCCTTTACATTTATAAAATATATTACTTTATATTTTCATTTCGGAACTAAAATTTTGTGATTTACGATATAACATATATCTTTCTAATTTTGATTTCTTTGTAACAATTCTTTTTATCTATAATTGTTAATATAAAAAAGTATAATGTAACTAATTTACCCCTTGTTAACATATTTTTTAATTAATTTAATAAAAATATTTTATTAGTTTTGCTTTTAAAAAATTCAATATATACAACAATGGTTCTTATGTTTGGATCTAAACAGTTAATTGATTGAGATGGATATCAACTTGTCGGTATACATATAAGATATTAAACAATTTAAAATAAAAAATCTAGAATCAAAATATTAATTTTCCCTCACCTTCTTACTAATTTTCTTTTTCACATTGATGAACAACTTTCATTGTCATGATTATGACAAATTTTTAAAAGTTATTTCCAAAATACAAATCTTAAATACTGGCTAATTAAAATGAATAAACATGTTCGGCTCGTGCATCGCACGGGCATATATGGCTAGTATATATATATATATATATATGCCTCTAAGGAGGACCAACACAGCATCAAATACTTGTACCAAAAGCTTTACAAATTGTACACGCAATGAATGCTTGTACTATAAGCTATATAACTTGTACACTTTACCCAACTATTTTTTTATCCCACGTGGACATATGTCATAATACTTAATATTTATTCCCTCTCCTGTATAGACGCATGCACTTCAATTTTAATTCTCCGACACATTTATTTCCTCCGTGCACTTTTACTTGTTCACTTTTGACTTTTCACGTTCTTGCTGAATATTTATTCTCTTCTCATGTATAGACGTATGCAGTTCAATTTTAATTCTCCTACACAAATTTATTTTCTCTGTGCACTTTTACTTATTCACTTTTGACTTTTCACGTTCTTTAAGAATTAATAAATCCCACGTGGATATATGTCATAGTACTGAATATATATGTCATAGTACTGAATATTTATTCTCTTCTCATGTATACATGTATGCGCTTCAATTTTAATTCTCCAACACATATTTATTTCCTCCGTACACTTTTACTTGTTCACTTTTGACTTTTCACGTTCTTACTGAATATTTATTCTCTTCTCATGTATACATGTATGCACTTCAATTTTAATTCTCCGACACATATTTATTTCCTCCGTGTACTTTTACTTGTTCACTTTTGACTTTTCACGTTATTTAAGAATTAATAAATGAAGTACTCCGTCCATCCCATATTACTTGACAACATTACTTGACTTTTCACGTTCTTTAAAAATTAATAAATAAAGTACTCCGTTCGTCCCATATTACTTGGCTATATTACTTGGCCACATTACTATACTTGACTTTTCACGTTCTTTAAGAATTAATAAATGAAGTACTCCCTTCGTCCCATATTACTTGGCCACATTACTAAAAATATATGTCTATTTTTCTATTCTATATTTTTCTGCATCTTATATATAAACGCCAAAGGTTGACGAACACAACAACAATAAGTTGTACAAAAAGCAACTGAAATTGTACTCTAAGCAGGGACTAACATGTGTACATTTCAGAAGTTGAACATTAATTCTACCTCTTGTGTGTTTGCTTTTTAAGTCCCCACAGGTTCGCAGTGTCTTAATTGTCCTTTCATTTCCTTCATTTGACATGTACTCCCTCTGTCTCAATTTAAGTGTCTACGTTTGACTACACACGGAGTTTAAGAAATAAAGATAGACTTTCAAATCTTGTGGTTGTAAATTAAAAATGTGTATAATATAATAAAATATCCTTTGAATCTTGTGATTATAAACTTGACATGTAAGATATTTGAATTGTCAACTTACTAAATATAAAAAGAGGAGGACATAACCAAAATAAAACAATTTTATTTTTATGTTTTAACAACAAACGCCCAAGTGGACGAACACAACAACAATAAGTTGTACAAAAAGCAACTGAAATTGTACTCTAAGCCAGAACTAACATGCGTACATTTCAGAAGTTTAACATTAATACTACCTCTTTTGTGTTTACTTTTTAAGACCCCATGTGTCCGCAGTGTCTCAATTATCCTTTCATTTCCTTTTTGGCATATACTCCCTCTGTCTCAATTTAAGTGTCTACGTTTCACTAGACACGGAGTTTAAGAAATAAAGATAGACTATCTTGTAGTTCTAAATTAAAAATGTGTATAATATAATAAAATATCCTTTAAATTTTGTGATTATAAACTTGACGTGTACGGTATTTGAATTGTCAACTTACTAAATATAAAAAGAGTCGGACATAACCAAAATAAAATAAATTTTAACAACAATTGAGAAATTAAGGGAAAAAATAAGATGAAAAGAAAAAAAATATGGAGACTCACTAAGGAGAATCGCGGTATCCTTTGCAAAAGATACAAATCATAAAGACTAACTAAATTGAGTAACCAAATTAATCAGGTTGGGCTCCGTGCATCGCACAAGCATAGTTTGCTAGTATACATATATGTTTCAAAGCGTCGATGTTATTCAATAGACATAGTTGAGTAAGAAAATTACAACAGTAATAATTTGCAGAATTTGTAAGGACAGGAAAGGCATTCTAAACTTAAGGTATTATAATATTATTAGTCCAAATAGAAGCTTTGCTGCTGAGAAAATAAATATATATTTATTTTAACGTTGGACACACTTTAATTTTTCATAAGAAGTTTCAAAGTTTATGTATTCAGTCAAAAGAGCCCCTTTAAGATGGGAAGGGGTGAGTACACTATAACTCATGGAGTATTGTCTTCAAACATATCTTTTGAAATCTTCCTCATCAATGGAGATTCTAACTTTGACCAAATTCTCTGAAAGTCAAGCTGACTTTTGCACTCCAAAAACAAAATAAAGGAGGAACTCTGCCTTTCTCAAAATTCAACTCCTTTTGTTCAGGATCTCTTATATACTTTTTTTCCTTATTCAAAGTCATAATTTCAAATATTTTGTGGACCCTCATCACCCCCACAATGGAACAAAGGGGACGTACGACGATGTATATATATAAAAAAGTTATGTAGAATTAAGTTTACCAAATTTTTTTTCACAATGCTTCTAATTATACAAATTGATAGTAACTCGCTGGTTTTTGAGCTTGTGAGTATGTTTCAAACTTTTGTCTTACCTAAATAATCGTGTTAGATATTCGACAGAGACACAAAATTAGCTAGTAGAGTGATTATAGCTAGGAAAGGAAAGAGTACACGCACTTCCACACTAAGAGGCCAACTACAAAGGCAAGAGGGACATTTTGTATTCTCCTAAATGTTCAATCTATCTTTTGATGAAGTCAATCGATAAGGTGAAAACTTGATGAAATCTAATGAATAGAAATGATGATTCGAAGGTAAATGCTAGTCTTTCACATTGATATCATAATTTCGCTAAATGTTATTCGAATAAATTTGTGTATTCATAAAGAACGTGGATAGTTATAATATAAACCAATGTAGTGAAGACATAAAGATGGAGTATAAATTTGTGTATTCATAAAGAATGTGGATAGTTATAATACAAACCAATGTAGTGAAGACAGAAAGATGGAATTACCAATTCAATGCATTCCAAACTTATTATTAGTTGTATAAACTTATTCATATCTATGAAAGTTGAAGCCCGTTAGTTCTTTCTAATTTGAATATATTAATAAAAAGAAGAAATAATTTCTTTTTAGATTATCATATTAATTAGCTCACTAGTAGAGATATTAACAATTTAACATCGTCGTTGACTTACAATTTAACCTTTCCCCTCCCCCTTTCTCGGACCGAACAAAAAGAAGCTCAAATCATGTAGTAGTATATATGCTCTTTTGAATGTTTTATTTAGTTTCATATGCAGAAAATTGTTTCGGTTTTTGAAATTTTCTTGGCACTGCCTCAAATTTGACCATTGACTATCAATAGTCAAATGGATCACTAACTCTTTAGCTTGTTAAAGGAATGAAGAAACGTCATCAACATTATGTTCCGCATTACTAAATTGAACCGATTTTTTTTAATACAATGCTTAATTGATACCAAAGCTGACATAAACCACAATTAAAACAAAAAACAAAAAAGGACAAGGGGCAATATTAAAGCATAGGAAAATGTCATACAATTTCCTTTACATTGTTCTGTTTGAATAGACAGATTGAGGACATAATAGAAAAATCAATACAAGCCTATTTCATTTCCTTGAAACTAAACAAAGGAAGGCACGTTTGCTTTTTCTCTTCTTTTGAAAAAGTAGAACTCTCCCTTTTCCTTGTTTTGCTTAGTTTGCACACCAGACATAACTCAACTTTTTAATTGTAACTTGATTAAAACATGAAAATCGAAATAGGAAATTTTTTAGATAATTTTCCCCATTGGTTGTTGATCAACAATAAAAAATCATACGGAGTTGGTAAATACTAACATTTTTCCATGTCTTAGTAGCATAATTTATTAACATAAAACGTTGATCATATGTTTTTGTGTTAGCAAGACTTGCAATAACTAATTATTTCACATAATTAACTTCCTGCGGTTCACATTAGGTAGGGCCATTTGTTTACCTCGAAATCGGATAATCAATTGAATTTGTGAGCGGGTATAGGATATGTGCTTGGATCTTGGTATATATGAAACGGAGAGAATATGTATTCAAGAGTGCTCTTAGTGAAAATGGCCTATGGCGGCGATTCGTTTGCAAATACGATCGCGTATGGACAATATGGAATACTTGATGGATTAAATCACTCTATAAACTTGAACAAAACAGTCTTGGCCGTATGTGTTAGAAACCGAAGGAAAGATTGTATATATATATATGATCTATTCTATTACAAGTGTTCTTAGAAAGCATGAAGGAGCCAACCCCCACAAAGGAGGGGGATGCTCCATATTTATAGTGTTGCCTCCATGGGCTTCGTACAATGTGAACTAATAAAATAATAACAATGTAACGACCCATTTGGTCGTTTAGCACTTTTAGGCCTAATATTCCTAAAACACCCTTTTCGTGGTCTAATCTTGCCGTTCATAGTTACGCGATAACGGGTGATTCGGTTATTTAATTGACGAGTTTTAGTCCTCATTTGACATTCGAGGACGAATGTTCTAAAGGAGGAGAATGTCACACTCCATAATAATCCTTGCTACTTGTATTAAAACAAGAAAGAATGAGTTAAGAAGGTTCAAGGAAAGTTAATCGAGTTAGTAAGAATATCGTTATAAATATGGTTGTCTTAAGTATCTCGAGGTGACCTGGTAACCTAAAGGATTTGAAATCGCGTTATGAGTATGTATATGAGGTAATGTGAGTGACCTTTTAAAGTATTTGAGATTATTAGTAATGATATAGAAGATGGACAAAAGATAGGAATATACTTTTTCGATTGGAGTTTCGTCGAAGCTTTGTGAGTTCTACTTATGGTTATTGTGATTCTACGGACCCTTCGAGACATGTATATGAATTGTTATGGATGTAAATGACTGTGTATATGTATATATAAGAGGTTACATGAGGTTGGAAGAGGATTAGAAGTTAAACGAAATGAATCGGAACAATTTCAGTAAAATCACGGACCCGATTTTAGCCTATATTGTAGGAGGCATATCTCCTAGTATATGAGGAGTTTTAAGGTGTTTCAAAAGCCTAAAATTAAGTTCATCGAGTCTAGTTTGCAACGCAACAAACAGCTCGTCAAAATGATATCGGGGTAAGGAGATATGGATGATTCAAGTCGGGCTGAGTATTAAGACTATCTCAAGATACAAAGTAGAGACTTTAACTTCCGATTTCGTTTGAAGTCACAATTTATCTACAAATTTTGTTTGGTATAGAAGCATTAATGGAAATTAGGAACTACTTAATCGTGGTGTTAAGTTAAAATTAGTGGCAACAATGAGCCAATATGAACATTAACATGCCATGTCCAAAAGATGACTCAAAGTCATCTTAAATAAGACTACTATGGGAGACATACAAATATACATTTAAATGTGATTCATCCACTACACTTACATTATATTGTGGACAACCAAATTGAAAGAAAGGAGTGTGGAATTCAGCCAAGTGACTGAAAATAAGGCATCCATGTGAAGCATGCATTTGAATATTTAAGCATCTACTACTTTATGAAAGTATACATTATTTTAGGAAGACCCAACATGGTGGAGGGATCATTTCACATTAAATATTGCTCATTCATCTTGGCATAATTACAATGGACAAAGGATGGTGTATGAATCATTCACCACACATACAATTTTCTTGTAAACAATTGAAAAGAAAGAAGAAAGGAGAAACAAGAAGGTGAGGCTTGGCCACACTTGGCCTAAAGTTGTAGAAAAAAATGGAATTTTAAGTGTAAAGTTAATGGAGTGACTCATGCCATAAGTGGAGCATGTGACCAACTTGTAGGCATCAAAGTTGAACCAAATAATGACTAAGGAATCAGCCATTACATTCATTTCAACTTCACAACAAAGAAAAGAAAACCTAGAGAGAGAAAGAGCTTTCGGCCAAGGGCTGATTTTTGAGCCCTTTGAGTCTTGATCCAAAAATTATTTTCCAAGGTGTTTCAACTCTTTAGAAGGTCCCTAAAACGTGAAGATAGTCTTTGGAGCAACAAGAACCATTTCCATCTCAAGTCACCAACTCTAGCCAGTAGAGAAGTCAAGTTGTCAAGGTAAGATCTAACTTTCTTTTCAAGTATTAAGGGTGATGTAGATGTGTGAATATAAGTTGTATGCATGAAATAAGGTGTATTGATGTTGGAACATGATAGTAGTTATGGGGTTATATGTGTTGATG
>NC_081343.1:46281268-46309683 GCF_029784015.1 Lycium ferocissimum
ACCTTTGAGTTGCAAAACTTACCATTCAAGCTATTGAATATATTACTATATTATGCAGCATCATTTTATTGTTTGGTGCTTTTCAATAATTAAGAAAGTAGCCAATGAGGTAGGCCTATATATGTCAAATGGTTATTTTAGAAGTTGTGGAGTAAAGGTAGAAAGTCATTTTCACCACCAATAAATATATCCGCAGCACCTTTTTCCTGATTTTATTTAATTTCTCCCAGAATAAAATTAAAAGAAATTTATTTGATAACCTCTATAAGATGGACAAGTTTGGTGAAATTGGACCGGCAAAATATCCCAAACCTGACACGTTGCTCAAGTTACATGTGAACAAAGATTATATTACTATATCTATTTAACAATTCATTATCCAATTTGACAGTCTCCAAATCATAGCTTAATTAATTGACGAAATCCAGAAGTATCTAATGGTAATTCATGCGTCCTTATTGTCTTAAATCATGGATTAATATCAAGGGGCTGAAACCTGAAAGAGGGTTTAGAGGTTGCCTCGCTCGCATTGGAGTTCCAGTTTTACCCTTGACATTGATAATTATTGATCACCCCATGATAAATGTAAGAGATAATTTTGACCCTCCCTCCCAAGCCGGCCAGAACTTCGTTTATTGGCTCTCCGCGATTTACTGATATTACGCTCACCTCTCTTATTTTTGATTATTTGTAACAATTCTTTTAACCTATTTATTATTGATATAAAAAATTATGATATGTTTACCCCTTAATAATGTATTTCTTTTTTTGTTAATGAAAGTTATTTCATAAAACATACTTTTAAAAAATTTATTTCCATCGATCCCCAATAATATTACTCACGAAAAATTCATAGAAACACCTTTCATGGCTATGATGATATTAAGTACATCAACTATTACTGTAAGTTCTTTTTTCTTTTCAAATTTTTATTGAATATCAATGTTAATTTAAGAGAATTCTCATTCGGCTTTCCCATTGAAAATGTTGCAGCAGAATTGTATATTGATGCCGCGCTTCATCTCTAAGCATAATGAGAAAATCTAGCTTCTAATTAACCAAATGGAATTGCTTTAAAAATTGAATGGTGTATTTGTTGAATAAATAAATTTTAATCGAAGATGAAAAAATATATTATTCTAAGAAAATTTAAAAGATTGTCTACAAAGTTAATTAAACCAAAAGTACATTATAAGGAGTAAATTCATCATATCATAATTTTTTATATTATTAATAAATAGGTTAAAAGAATTGTTACAAATAAATGAAAATAAGGGAGGTAAGCGTAATATTGTAAATCACAAGGGAGGTCAGTGAAACGAAGCCAAACTTGGAGGGAGGTCTCTAAAATTATCCCTAAATGTAAAGTATAAATTATGAAGAAAAAAAAATAGTTTCCTGATATTATTCCAGTTCCCTCCCACGTACTGTCACTTATTATTACAAAACAAATAGTATACTAGATCAAAGGAGTCCGCTACTCACAATAGTATATTTTGTTCTATATAGTAATGGTTTGCAAGATAACCATATATGCAGTAAGCAGAATATAAATGATCATGGATAATTTAAATTTTGACCAAAGAAATTTCACGTATTTTTTGCCATTAGTCTTTCTCATGACCAGTGTTTTAAGAGGCGGGGGCGCGAGGTGAGGCGTTTTACCCAGCGCGGGGCGAGGCGTAAGCCTCGAGACACGGGGCATAAATCCCATGGATCTACGGGGCTTATGTTTCATGTATCTTCAATTTTATAATTTTATTACTAAAATAAGCATATGTAAATTTTTAATTAAAATTGTGCAAAATATAAAAAGAATCATTATAATTATAATTTGAAAAATATAACAACACAAAAAAATGATAACAACCTAGATAATCTTTAAAATGAAATCTTTACTCACTTTATCATCAATCTCCAGATCTATTAGTCCTTCTCACCCTCAACTAATATTTGCACTGACTTTTATTTATATGTTTAAAGAAGGAGAAGGGCAAAAAGTGTAAGTGCAATGACAAAAAATGGATGAATTTGCTTCAAGAACATAGTGCTATGAAATTTCTATCCTATCAATTTCAGACATAGTCATCTAAAAATACTATTTATGACAGCGTTATTTCTATGAGAGTTGCTTTATTGTTTATATATTTTAAGAAAAATCAATACAACATCAAAACATGATAACATAAAGTATAAATATCATTAACATGATAACATAAAGTATAAATATCATTACACCAATAATAAAAATCATAATGTATAGCAAAAATACTTTTAAAAAAATAAAAAATAAAAAATAAATTTAACACCCTGGGCATACGCCTCTACGCCCAGGGTTTACGCTTTTGCGCTCGGGACTTACGCCCCAAATTCTAGGGCATTCGCAACATTTGCGCCCTAGAGCGTTTTTGCTACGCCCCACCCCAGGACTCGCCCCAAAAACGCCTGTGAAAACTGTATACGGGTAAAACCGAGGACGTGGTCATGCTCGGTCTCCCGTTATTACCCTCATGCTCGGGTGTAACCCGAGCATTACATCGGGATCGAGAGCTCGAGAACGGAGTTGTGCGAGATAATAATGGAAGGATGATCTGCTGCCATAACGGAAGGCCGAAATATCCGCCCTCACCCGGATATTCCGGCGCCAATCCCGGCGACGTAGCTGTCACGCATTATTTGCTTTATTTAGAGTTGTACTAGGTGCGTAATTCCTCGACTATATAAAGGGGATGACCCCATTCGAAAAAGAGGTTGTAACAAAAGAATAGCAAGAGTATTGAGATCAATAAACAAAAGAATATAACCACATTCCCATTTGTTCATCGTTTTATCTTGTTTACATTCCTTGAAAGCTCGAGACAAAGAGACGTCGACCTCGGTTTTCTAACTCAAGGTCCTGTAACCCGATACTTGGTTAGGTTTGACTCCACGTCGTTGCATCGTATGTTATCTTGTTCATATCCCTAATTGAATTTAGTATATCTTTGTACCGCATGCAAATTTAACTCGCTTACATATTTAGGGTTAAACGGGTTTGGCGCCCACAGCGTGGGGCCTTAGATATTAGCGAGCGGCTCAATATAACAACGTGTTCAAACTCGATATTTTACACTTGCTCTTTAGGGTTTGATTTCGGTGTATACGGGAATTGTCGGTTCACGTTACGTCAACTTCCAGCAGTGGAACCGAGCCATCACGAGCATGATGGCGGCGATGCCCGAACCACGACGCCCCCGGTTAATCAGCTCAAGTCGGTTCATCGGTGGGAAATATCATCTTGGGTCGATGAAGATAACGGAGCCATCGCGTGCGGCTCCGGAACCGATTGGACATGGCCGCCGCTCGGTTGCGGCCCAACAAGCAGATCATAGTGCAATGCGAGTCCGAATCGGGCACCGTAATTGTTCCATCGGAACCGACCCAAGACGCAAGAGGCGAGGTCAGCGAGTCGGCAACGGCCAGTTCCTCGCAAAATATCGAATTGAAAAGAATGCTCGTGAACTGACTAAACGAGTTGAATCGGTGAAAAAAGAAGAGAGGCTAATGATAAGAAGGTGGAGAACTATAATTTGAGGGTTGATCAAATGCGGGAGCCCGCCTAGGTCTTGAAGGCGGGTCGACCGAAAATATTTGTTCAAATCTTAGTTCCCAAAACGCGAGCGCGGCACCAATGAAAATCCCCAAAAAGGTTTCGCATGCCCGATATCCCGAAGCACACGGACAACCGACCCGAACGAGCATGTAACCGTACATACATGCGCTATCAAGGGCAACGATCTCGCCGACGATGAACGGGAATCGGTCTTGCTACGAAGAAATTCGGAGAAACCTCGTCGAAAGGGAGCTATGCTTTGGTATCATAACTTGCCCGAGCATTCAATTGATTCGTTTGCCATGCTTGCCGATGCTTTCGTTAAGGCCCGTACCGGCTATCAAAGTCGAAAACCGAAGTCGGTCTATTCAACGTCAAGCAACGAGACGACGAGACCCTCCGCGAGTTCGTGGCTCGATTTGCAAACGGAACGCATGGACTTGCCGCCCACGGACGATTCGTCGTTCGTTTTTCACCCAAGGGCTCAATTCAAGGAGCTCAATCACCTCGATGGAACTAAAACAGAACTTGGGGAGTACCCGGCGATCGCTCGGCGGATGTGCGTAATGTATATCGATCTGAAATAAAGTCGAAGACGAGCAAGATTTCGAGGGCGCTTCGTGTCGTGGCACTCGGGTGAAAGGAATCGATCATCCGAAGAGAGTGGTGATCGAGAGATTCTGCATCATCTATCTTATGGCCACTAACCATATTCGCTCGATCGAAGGGGAAACGGCGTAACAATGAATCGTGCAAAGTTGATAAGTAGAAGCGACCGAAGGAACGACCGAGGGCCGAACGATCGACGGGTTGATTAACAAAAACGGCGTCGAAAGAATTTCGGGAACGTAGAGATTCCAAGGTTATCCGAGTATAACTTTTGCGTCGATATAGCAACTTTAGTCAACAGTTAGCTACCAACAAAGAAACGAGCATCCAAGGCCCATCCAATCGACCTATAGAAAGTGGACAAAGAGTCTATTTGCAAAATGTACCATCATACTCACGGCCACCGGACCGAAGATTGCTCACTAAGGGAGGAGGTGGCTCTCCCATTCAATTGGGGGCATCTTCGAGAATTCCGAGTGAGCGAGCAAAAACCATTTTAAAGCACGGATTCCAACAAGCCGATAGACCTAAGAACCTCACCAGGTGATACACATGATCATGGGAGGAACCGACACACCCGTGGGACCAAAGGAAACGCACACAAAGATCTCCATAACGAGGGAAAAGCGCGCCGAAGCGATGACCCGAGGGAGCCATCACGTTCGACGACGAAGACATGGAAGGCATTGCACAACCACATAATGACGCACTGGTAATCTCTATCCTTGTCAATAATGTTAGGATTAAACGTGTGCTGATTGACCCAGGTAGCTCGGCTAATATCATCCGATGGAGAGTCATCGAACAGCTGGGGCTGCTAGATCAGATCGTGCCTGCCATCCGAGTCCTCAATGGATTCAACATGGCATGCGAAACGACCAAAGGCGAGATCACTCTACCAATCAGCATGGCAGAGTTGTGCATCGACGAAATTTTATGTGACGAAGGTGATACGGGATATAATGCACCGCCGGCGTACCGTGATTCATCTCGCAAGGGCGGTCCCTTCGACTATGCATCGGATGTTGAAATTCTGACCCCGAAGGTATCAAACCGTCCGTGGTGAACAAAGTCAGTCGCGAAAGAAATGTTCGCGGTCGAAGAATCGGCTAAGACCATAAAAGCTCCAGATCGTCCTGAAGGGAAGAATGTCAAATAGCAATTACAGATCCCGATCCCGGAATCTTCGAAAGATCGGGACGGGGACACACTGGATGACGAGTTAAAATTGGGAGTACCGAGAACCTTTGTGGGCCCCGACGATTCTGACGCCACCAAATCCACCATTGAGGAGCTCGAACAAGTGGCATTGTTTGCCCATTTGCCAGAAAGGAAAGCGTACCTGGGCACGGCGTTAACGCCCGAGCTCAGGGACGAATTTATTGAGTTTCTTAAAACTAACTCCGACTGTTTTGCTTGGTCCCATTTAGATATGACAGGTATCTCACCGGACGTGACGACACACAAACTAAGTTTGGACCCGAGTTTCTCCCCGGTCAAGCAGAAGCGAAGGCCGCAACCCGAGGTGAAGCATGCTTTCATCAAAGACGAGGTAACCAAACTCCTTAACATAGGGTCCATTCGAGAGGTAAAGTATCCGGATTGGCTAGCTAACGTTGTAGTGGTACCTAAAAAGGGGAATAAGTTTAGAATGTGCGTAGATTACAAGGACCTAAACAAAGCCTGCCCGAAGGATTCTTTTCCTTTGCCCAGCATCGATCGCATGATCGACGCTACCGCGGGTCATGACACCCTGAGTTTCCTCGATGCATACTCCGGTTACAACCAGATCCAAATGGACCCGGTAGATCGAGAAAAGACTTCTTTTATAACTAGATTCGGCACGTATTGTTATAACGTAATGCCTTTTGGCCTAAAAAATGCCGGTGCAACTTATCAACGCCTAGTAAATCGAATGTTTGAGCATCAA
The DNA here is from genome assembly GCF_029784015.1 of Lycium ferocissimum. Classification (NCBI taxonomy): domain Eukaryota; kingdom Viridiplantae; phylum Streptophyta; class Magnoliopsida; order Solanales; family Solanaceae; genus Lycium; species Lycium ferocissimum. The sequence goes on from NC_081343.1 coordinate 46,287,400, forward strand.
ATAGGAAAATCCATAGAAGTTTATATTGATGACATGGTCGTTAAGTCCCTGCGAGCAGAGGACCATTTGAAATTTTTGCGAGAGACTTTCGACATACTGAGGAAATACAACATGAAGCTGAACCCGGAAAAATGCGCTTTCGGAGTCGGATCGGGTAAATTTCTCGGCTTCATGGTATCAAATCGGGGAATCGAAATCAACCCGGATAAAATAAAAGCCATTGAAGACATCACTGTGATAAACGACATCAAAGGGGTACAGAGGTTAACGGGACGCATAGCCGCTCTAAGCCGGTTCATTTCCAGATCTTCGGACAAGAGTCACCGTTTTTTCTCGTTGCTCAAGAAAAAGTCGGACTTCGCATGGACCACCGAGTGTCAGACGGCTTTGACAGAACTCAAAAGGTACTTATCAAGTCCACCTCTACTCCACACACCGAAGGCGCACGAGCAGTTGTATTTATACCTGGCAGTGTCCGAGATTGCGGTAAGCGGCGTCCTGGTTCGAGAAGAGAATGGAACGCAATATCCGGTTTACTACGTAAGTAGAACTCTTGGTGGCCCCGAGACCAGGTATCCACATTTGGAAAAACTCGCTTTAGCTCTGTTAAGTGCATCCAGAAAATTGAAACCTTACTTTCAGTGTCATCCAATATGTGTTGTAACATCGTATCCCCTAAGGAACGTTATGCATAAACCCGAACTCTCAGGCCGACTGGCAAAGTGGGCTATAGAGATTAGCGGGTATGATATTGAGTACAAACCCCGGACCGCAATCAAATCCCAAATGCGCGGCATTTCGTGGCCGATTTGCCGCCGCCATGATCCCCGAGGTTGACAAGGAACATCTTCTTGCCTCAGGGACTAGTACAGGAATCTGGACCCTTCATACGGATGGTGCGTCCAATGCAAAGGGGTCCGGGTTGGGGATCGTCCTCAAACCGCCCTCAGGTGACGTGATAAGGCAATCTATAAGGTCTGCTGAATTAACTAACAATGAAGCCGAGTATGAGGCTATTATTGCAGGTTTAGAACTGGCCAAAAGTTTGGGAGCCGAGGTCGTGGAGGCAAAGTGTGATTCTCTCCTGGTGGTCAACCAAACGAATGGAACCTTCGAAATCAAAGACGACAGAATGCGGAGATACCAAGAAAGATTGCAGGTTGTCCTTCACCGGTTCAAGGAGTGGACATTGGAGCACATACCCCGTGATCAAAATAATGAGGCCGACGCCTTGGCAAACCTAGGATCTTCAGTCGAATCAGAAGGGTTCTCCTCTGGAGCCGTGGTGCAGTTAACAAAATCAGTCATAGAAACCGGCCATGCCGAGATTAACTCGACTAACCTCACTTGGGATTGGAGGAACAAATACATAGACTATCTCCAAACGGGGAAATTAATGCCAAAGAATCACGAGCCCTCCGAACTAAGGCGCCGAGATTTTGTTTGGTCGATGGCCGTTGTACCGAAGATCATTCCACGGTCCCTTGGCCGATGCTTGGGACCGGGGGAAACCGACTACGTTCTAAGGAAGTTCACGAGGGCACTTGTGGAACCACGCGAGGAGCCGATTCACTGGTGCGCAAATTAATCCGAGCAGATACTACCGGAACGAGATGGACGGAGATGCCAAAACCTTCGTTCGAAATGTAATGAATGCCGAGGCACGCCCCGTCCATACATCGACCCGGGGAAGAGCTACATCCGGTCCTCTCCCCATGGCTGTTCATGAAATGGGGCATGGACATAGTAGGACCCCTGCCGTGGGCTCCAGGTAAGACTCAGTTTATCTTACTTATGACTGATTATTTCTCTAAGTGGGTTGAAGCACAGGCACTCGAGAAAGTCAGGGAGAAAGAGGTCATCGATTTCATCTACGACCATATAATCTGCCGATTTGGGGTACCAGCAGAGATCGCGTGTGACAACGGGAAGCAGTTCGTGGGTAACAAGGTCAGCAAATTCTTTGAAGAATACAAAATTAAGAAGATCTTATCAACCCCATATCATCCAAGCGCGAACGGCCAGGCCGAGTCCACCAACAAAATCATACTGCAAAATTTAAAGAAGAGACTGGCTGATTCCAAGCACCGATGGAAGGAGGTCCTGCCCGAAGTTCTATGGGCTTACCGCACAACGGTGAAATCTAGCACTGGGGAGACTCCGTTCTCCCTAGTGTATGGAGCCTAGGCCCTGATACCCGTTGAGGTTGGTGAGCCGAGCTTAAGGTTCCGTTATGCAACCGAGAACTCGAACCACGTGGCAATGGCTGTCAACTTGGATCTCGTGGACGAGAGAAGGGAAGCTGCACATATCCGGATAGCCGCACAAAAGCAAAGGATGCAGAGGTATTATAATCGGAGGGCGAACCTTAGACATTTCCAAATTGGGGACTTGGTACTGAGAAAGGTCACGCTTCACACGAAGAACCCTCACGAGGGGAAGCTAGCTCCAAATTGGGAAGGTCCGTACCGGGTAACTGGAATAACCGGAAAGGGTTCTTATCAGCTCGAAGATAGAGAGGGACACCAGTTGAAAAATAACTGGAACGTAGCACACCTGAAGAGGTATTATTGTTAAAGGTATGAGTAACTTCCCCTTTTCTTTATTTATTCAACCTAACCATGCAGGGATGCAGCCCGAGGGAAGCGAAACGGATAAACCGGATGCCCCAATGTCATAAGCGTAGGACTGAAAGCACGTGCTGCACTCTTTTTCCCTTCGACCGTTTTGTCCCGAGATGGGTTTTCGGCAAGGTTTTTAATGAGGCAGCGCCGAACAGCGTGCTACGAATATAGATCAGAAATCGGGAATCGGGGACTTCATTATACGATCAAGTAGTACCCGAGTCCTCATACTTCGAACTCGAGTACTAGGGGACTACCTACACTATCATGAGTAAAGACTACGGTCTATTCATATGTAAAAGGCTTGAACAATAGGATTTGATGTAAGGACCAAACGATCGATTGAATCGTGTCCATTTAGTTCGTTCTCGCCACTGCAACAATTACGAATGTATTCCCAAGCCGGTTTCTTCAATAAAAATCTTGTTTCGTTCTAAAGGAGCCTATGTTATCAAATATCGAAAAACAGTCAAAGGACTACGGTCTAAAGAATCGCATAAAGACTATGGTCGAAATTATCGCGTAAATCGTTAAGGACCACGGTCCAAAACGGTCAATGACCCCGGTCCGAAAATGCAAAATCATCACGATCGGGGTCGCATCTTAAATTACGAACAAAATGCAATCGCGGTCGCGTAACATTTACGCGAAACAAAGCATAACAAAGGCATACCGCAATTCTATATTGACCGCAATATGGTAAATCATAACAAAGGCATAAACCAGGCAAACAGTGAAGCAAGAAAATACTTTGCAAAGTCAAATACAAATTTCGGTCATTCATACGCGAAAAACGAGATTTACAAAGGCCCAGACAGTGGCCCCAAAACAAATATCCGAAACAAAAAAAAAAGAAAAAAAGAAAAAGAGGAACAAAGCCTCTGAACTATTCTTCACCAGACTCTTCGGAATCTCCATCGGCCGAATCGGTGTCAAGATCCGAATCCTCGGGATCAAATACAGCCTTCGCCTCTGCCTCGTGCTTTCTTGCTTCCTCGAGCAAACTCGACAGATCCGCACCAGTGGCTTGAACCTCCTCGAGGGTCATCCTACGGGACAAACATCGTTCATACTCAGCTCTAAGATCACTGGCCTTCTCGGCAGCAGTCACGTCGGCCTTATATTGATCGAGCATGTCGTCATAGCCCGAGAGTTGATCGAGAGCTTTCCCATGCTCAACCTGCAGTTTGGCTATGGCATGGCCCAGCTGATCCCTCTCCGCCTCGGCCGAAGCGAGTGATGAGCCAAGGTTCGTTATTTGTCCTTCCGCCGACCGAAGTTGTTCCCGGAGAATATCACGCTCGGCCACAGCGCCGACGGTTACTTCGTGGAGGGAATCAAGCTCGGGTTTGATCCCCTCAAGCTCTGAACGGAGCTGATCTATCTGGCTGACATACGCTCGGGCCTGAGAAGTGAAGGCGTTAGCATCGGCTATTAAAGACTCATTGTAAATTTCAAAAGCCTTTACCTTCTCAGCCAGCTCGTCGCGCTCGCGTTTGGCTTCGGCGGCTTCGCTCCGAGCCGTGTCGAGTTCCGATTTAAGGAGGGAGACATCTGGAAGAGACGAGGAATGCTCTACTTCCTTTGCATATAAGACCTGAAGCTCGTCAATCTTCCGACTCTTAGCGTCGAGTTCTTCCTGGAGCCGACCCACTTCGAACCTCAACTGGTGGAAACTCGCGTGGTGGAGCACGGAGGCCTAGAAGGGAAGATTGAACGGATATCAAAATAACGTTCAAAGTTAAATAAGTTGGGTAAGCAGAATCCAAAATCAAGAATTACCCGATTCAACGCGTGCTGAGCCTCATTGAACAGGCACGATTCGCTAACCTCGGCCATTTTTTGTCGATCCTCTTGGGACACCAAGGGATACAGGTAGCTAGATATCCCAACAGGACCCGATAGCATATTCATATCGGCCGGCACATTAAAGGAAATTAGCCTCCTCCGACTCGGATCGACACTTGGGGCAGGAAACGACTTCTCCAGTCTGGGGCCTGAATTAACCCCGAAACGCTTAGCCACCGGGATGCGCAGATGCTCGAAACCCGACATCCCCGGAGCCGGTATTTCATACCCACCACGACCGGCCGCCTTCTGCTCGGTCACCCCGCTTTTGGCTCTCGCCGCCACTGCAGGAATGTCCACCAATGGTGGCGGAGAATCCTGTATGCAAATTATTGTTTCAGAAGTGGCCACAGCTTGTATCGGAAGAACGGAGCCAATACCGTACAAAGGCGGGATAGTGGGTACCTTAGAACCTGACATCGAGGAAGTTGCCCCCGATCCGGCGGCTGCAGCTGGCAGTTTCTCAGCACCTCGAGCAGAAGTACCAGCTTTCGACCCCGAAATATGACCCGGAGTGTGACTCGAGCTTTCCACCAACGGTGTAGTGGCTGCAGCAGAACCACGCAGTTCATGCTCGAAGATCTGATCGATAAATCGATGCTCGCCCCAGGCCTGGTCATCATCTCCCGGATGATCTAGTAGTTGACCAACAGCCTCAGCATCGAGAGCGTGGGTCGGGGTCCCTTCCAAAGAGGCCTCCCGAGTAACATCCCTCGACCTCTTTTTAGCTCGGGGCGGGGCTTGAGCAGATTCAGAAGATTTTCTTTTTCTCTTTGCGATCAGATCTCCCTGACCGGCAGCATCTATGTCTTGCTCATCGGCTGACGCCTCGGCAGTTTCCTGGCCTCGAATCCGGGTGGCCTTTGATAAACCTATGAAGCAAAGGGGAAGGTCAGTTGAAATTTGGCCCATATGGCATACCACACAGAACGGAAGAAATGTCACTCTAAGGAGAAGGCTTACCATGGGTCCCGGCCTCCCAACGGGACCGGGATAAACGCCTCCAGTTGCGCTCAGCGTAAGTCAGTTGGGAGCATATCTTCCCAATCCATTGGTCGAGGTTGGGAACCGCACTAAGGGTTCGGACCAACGCTGCATACACACAAACGAACGAGAGGTTAATGACAAGGGCGGGCATACAGCCGAATCATATCGACATAAATTAACTTACGTTTGGGGTTCCATTTTTCTGGAAACGGAAGTTTGTCAGCAGGGATCAGGTCCGCTGTCCTGATTCGGACATACCTGCCTTGCCAACCTCGATCCCTGTCTTCATCTAGACCGGAGAACGGCGCTTTTGCAGCACGTTTGGAGAGTTTAATCATTCCCCCTCTAAAGACACGGGGGCTGTACAAACGGAGAAGGTGTGGCACCGTGAATATATACGTTCGCATTCGTAGCAAAATGCCTGAGGAGCACCACGATCCTCCAAAATGACGGATGAAGTTGGCCGAGGGTGACCTCGTATAAAATACAGAAGTCGACCACAACTGGGTCGAGTGTGGTAAAAGTGAAAGGATAAGTAAAAACGCTTAAATACCCTTCTACGTGGGTCGTTATGGATTCGTCTTGGTCGGGAATAACGACCTCCTTTCCTTTCCACCCACAATCCTCTTTGACTTGCTCGAGTTTGTTCGGGGGAATCGTGCATAGGTATTCGGATAGGTCGATACCTCGGTCCCCCTGTTGGGAAGGTTTCTCAACCTTGAAATCTCGAACTGTCGAATAATCCTGAGGAACAAAGTCGGACAACAGCGGTTCAGGTCTGGGGGCCGAGGAGGATTCACCAGCTTTGGTTTTGGAGGGTTTGCCTGTCATTTTGAAAATATGAAGGATAAAAACGCTAGAAACAGGTGTGTTGACGATTGGAACGGTGTTTAAGAAGAAAAGATGAAGATATGAAGGTATGAAGATATGAAGATTGGGGAGCCCAAAGCAAGCAACGAAGGTAAAAATCCGCTATGGTAAAAATCGTAAAGTGGAAAAAGAAAGGGAAAACTCGCTTTTATAGAGTGGGGCCGAGACGGTTAACATCCTGCAACCGTCTTCAAAGCCAATGGGGTGCCAACACGTGGCGGTGTCAGGTGGATGTGACGGATGGGACTTTGATCCTATCTGATCATGAGAAGCGTATGCGAGAAGTAATCGGGACATATCTTCGAGCAGATCCATCCCGATCTTGGGAAAACTGATAAATATCTCGAAAAGGACGCTGTTTTCAACCGACCCTGATCGAGTCCGCCAACCATATTCGCAATTACGGAATGGAAACCCGTGAAATACGATTCCAAAGCAGAAACAAGATACGACGGGTTCGGTCAAAGGATAGAATAAACGGTCATTGATAAAATACAGCGAAAAGCATGTTCGAAGCGTATAAGTACGAAACACCACTCGAGGAACGCCCGATATAGCTACAAAAGAATCAGTTACAACATCCCAAAGGTTCCTTTCCCATTTCATAAAAAAGCCGGTCGTGCCGGGTACATCAGTACCAAAAAAAAAAAAAGGCATATTCTATGGCCTATATTCGTAAACAATAAAACGGCCACACTATGGTTCGAATTAATGAGCCAAGAGACAATATCTCCGAGCATAGCCACGGAATGCAGTGGTAACCAGTGATACCGGTTAAGTGTCCCCACAACTCGCATCAGGGGCGGAAGACCCGGGGATATCTTGTTCAGGCAGGTCCTCCTCGTCAAGAACAATCACCGACGCGCTTCCACCCGAAGGCATCTCCCTGCGAGTTCCCATGATGTGGCGAGTTCGAACTCGAGATCCAACCCCCGAATGCACTACGGGAAAACTGCCGGACTCCCTACTCCTGGGTAGCCTCGATGGAGCATGCATTCCCCTTCGCCGAGACACATCCTCGGTCACTGACCTAACCCCGGGTGCCCTCCTCGGCCGAAGTCCTGGAAATAAAAAAAATAAAAAAAAAAATAAAAAAAACATTAAGTCAAGATAAGATACAGAGGAATATAGGACGGAATATTTTGGACGAGGAGTTACCGTGATCCTTGCCTTTCCACCCATCGGGTGCCATCCTTCTCCAAGAACGCCCTAGGCTATGTGAAGCCCTGAGGAGGGCAATCACCCACTCAAAGATACCAGCCTCAAGCGCGGGCTCGACTGGAGTCGGCGAAGGGTTCCACACTTCGGGAAATTCGACAGGGGAGGGGCGGTGCAGTTGAGCCGTGCGAATCATCACAAATCGATTCAGCCACCCCCTGTCATAATCATCTTCGGGATCAATGAGACTTCGGCTTCCCCTGGGAATCAACTGAACGATTCCCCCTCGGATCACTCGAGGTACGTATAAATGGAGTAAGTGATCGAGAGTAAAAGCCACCCCAGCTGCATTGGCCAACTTCTCGATACAGAACACGAGCCTCCAAATTTGGGGGGCTATCTGCCCCAGACATATTCGATATCGACGGCAGAAGCCCTCGATTATCTTATGAACTGGAAGGACGAACCCTACAGCAAAGGGGTATGTGTACACCAACGAATAGCCGGGAACATGATGAGTTATTCTTACACCACTCCCGACAGGGCGAATATCAACATCCACGCCTAAATGGCAATCTTCCCTCACCGAGCTAATGGCGCTATCATCAATAAGAGATTCGAAGCCCTCCACCGAGTCGAGATAGTGGAGAATTTTGCAGTCGTTTGTATAGCTAAAACCCGACGGGACTATGCTCGCCGCAGAAGACTCTAACTCCTTGTCTACGCCTTCGGTTCTCGACGATGGTATGAATGAAGATTGATCTTCACCTTGGGTCAACAATGGAACATGCGCCATGGTTGTAGGGTGTGTTTCTTAGCGTGATCTGAAAGGAGAAATAAAGGTGCAATTGAAGGAAATACAGATGCAAAGAAAAGGATGGAAGCATGGGCTTTATATAGGAGAAGATTCTTGGGTCCTGTAGCGTATCAAGAATTTTGATTCATGGAGGATTCCCCAGAAAGATTTGGCGGCTGGCTAATAATGACTTAGCATTGGGCAGAGTGGAGTTTGACTTGCAGGTTCCATTCCCCGCCGTCAATAAATGCGCCACGGGAAATGGGGGGACTATCTGTATACGGGTAAAACCGAGGACGTGGTCATGCTCGGTCTCCCGTTATTATGATCATGCTCGGGTGTAACCCGAGCATCACATCGGGATCGAGAGCTCGAGAACGGAGTTATGCGAGATAATAATGGAAGGATGATCTGCTGCCATAACGGAAGGCCGTAATATCCGCCCTCACCCGGATATTCCAACGCCAATCCCGGCGGCGTAGTCGTCAATAGATTATTTGCTTTATTTAGAGTTGTACTAGGTCCGTAATTCCTACTATATAAAGGGATGACCCCATTCAGAAAAGGGGTTGGCAACAAAAGAATAGCAAGAGCATTGAGATCAATAAACAAAAGAATATAGCTTCTGTTCCCATTTGTTCATATGTTTTATCTTGTTTACATTCCTTGAGAGCTCGAGACAAAGAGGATTCGACCTCGGTTTCCTAACTCGAGGTCCTGTGAACCCGATACTTGGTTAGGTTTGACTCCCTGACCGTTGCATCGTATGTTATACTGTTCATATCCTTAATTGAATTTAGCTGCATATCTTTGGCACCGCATACAAATTTAACTGCTTACATATTTAGGGTTAAACAAAAACACTACTCATGACAACATTATTACACATTTGGCGACTATATTGTTGCTCGTCATTTGAAGTATTTGTGATGCTCGTCACTTGAAGTATTTGTGACGGTTGCTATATTTTCTCGTAGTGTCCGTACAACAAAGTTGTACGATTCTACCGAAAAACAAAACAAAGTTGTACGAAAAGCACCTTGACTTTTATTACTCTTTGAGTTTTTGGCAATAATAGAGGAGAGATCAGAGATGTGGACTTGGTCGCCATTAATATTTTTTCGAACAAAATTACTTGGTGAGCAAGATCGTTAGGATCATGTCATTTACTTTGACCGACGACTTTGTCTCCTAGGTTGTTTTTTCCTTCTTTCGACTAAGCAACAGTGTGACATATCAGTGTTACAGAGGAATTCAAATAGTGATGTCAATTCCGACCTGTTGAGATAAAAATTCCCGTGATGTTCGTATGTTTTTTCATTTCTTATTCTTTTGCCGGTTACTTTTCTTTGAAGTAATGAGTACCCGGTTATTCGTTATAATTTTCCTAATAAATCACAGAAGCATAACAAAATAACCCATTACGATGAGATATAATAACTTCTTCATCCTTAATTAACCGGAGGTTTTGGGTTCAAGTCCAAAAAATAAAATAGTTTCGAATAACTTACATGAACAACTATAGTTTTGGTAGCACTTTATCCCCAAACCGAGGCTTCTAAGAATGAATTAATCCAAATTAGTGGGGCCCCATAACGAATAATAAACTGAGTGTGTGAAATAGTTTTGGTAGGTAGCACTTTATCCCCAAATGAAATGAAATAGTTTTGGTATCCCCAAACCGGGGCTTCTAAGCACAAATTAATCCAAATTAGTCGGGCTCATAACGAATAGTGAACCTGAGTGTGTGAAATCAAAAGAAATAGTTAGTACAGAATATTTGGACAGGTGTGTAAGGTTTTCATAAGGTATCACATGATAATAAATCTCTATGGCTGGACGATATAGTCATTGAAATTGAAGTAACTAAACAGGTTAACGGCCAGTGATTTCAATTAGTAATTAAAACTTGCAGCTGCTCCAAGTTATTCAAACATGTGAATTCGTGATGTTTAACTTGACTTCTAAGTTTACTTAAGCAACAAGCCGATGACTTTTTCAAAAGATAAGTACGAGAAAATTTTAAATAGCAAAAAGAAAAATCTTACAATAGCTTCGTATGTGTAGCTCACTATTTTGTTGACTCGAGTGTATGCTTCTTACAATGCGATGGGATTTTTTTTTTCTTTGGACAGGAACTATCGTGACGTAATGTGATGAGAATGGGTGATGATCTTTTGAGATAAAGAAAAAGAATTTGTAATTTAAATGACGTCTGATTTGATGGAATGATAATAGCTTTTCTAAGGTTGGCTGGATGTAGACTTCCAACCAACTACCTTAGTTCCATGTCTTGACTTGGTCTATTTTGGCAAAAGAAATCTCTGTTAGAAAATTCAAAAGCGTGATATGTAGTGACACTTTTTTAAATATTTGTGGTATCTGACTGAGCTTGAACGACCTTACTTAATTTCCCAAAGTACTGTAATCAGATTTTTATTTACATTTGGTTCGTTAAAAACCTTTTTTTGGTTTAATTTTTCTTTGAGGGGTTGGGAAACCGATAAAATCCTTATAAAAGAAAAATTAAACTTACATGTAATTTAAATTTTGTACGCTGTCAGTATACAATTTTTTTCACTCCATCAGGTAATATTGATTTACTATAACAAGTTACTCATATTTTTTTCAATTTTTCTAAAATGTAAAAGAGTTTAAGTTTGGTGCACCGATAGTGTATCAATTTTTTACACCATCAGGTAATATTAACTTGCTATAGCAGGTTACCAATTTTCTCCTAATTTGTTTTCTTTTTCCTTTTTCTAAAATTCACACTTATTTTTTTCTTTATCTCTCTCTTCCCTTCCCTTTAAATCCTCCATCTGGTTTTTTCTTTGTCTCCCCTTCCTCTCTCTTCCGTTCAACTACTTGGAAATTGGCAAACCTGATCTGCTGTAATAGTTGTTCTATATGTTGATTCGCAATTAAAGTAAAAAAAACTTTACAAACACTTATTAAAAAGCGATATACTTATTCCAAGCTTTCTATTATTAAATTATTCAACATTGATAATTGTTAAAGTTCCATTGCAGCAACCCTTCAGATGCTTGTAGATGGAAAAAAAAATTGAAATTTATAAGGACTTCGAATTTCAGAACATATGAGATGTTTAAAGAATGACTATTAATTACAAATTTCACAACGTTTGAACGGTTAAAGTATCAAGAATTACTTCACCAATGGTTTTGAGAGAGATAAAAAAAAAACGTCAAAATTGTAAACAACTTTCAGAAGAAAATTATTTGGTTACCATTAAAACTAGGAATTAATTTTGGTTAGAGTATATAAGTAGGATTCTACTCTACTTAATGTTAATTAGTCTTTCGATTTCATTTTAAAAAAGAAGAAGATAAATATATTTACTTAAGAAAGTTATTATATTTACCTTTAAAATTACCTGATAATGTAAAAAGCTTTGTACACCGATAATGCACAAAACTTAACTGTTTTTTTATCCACTCTCTCATCCCTTTATCCTCCCATCATTTTCGTCTCTCTCCACCTCCTTCCTTATTCGCTGATTTTGCTGTCTGCCATGGCGGTGGAACAATAGCTTCGAAAGCATCTCTCTAGAAATTTATTCAGAATTAAAGTGACGAACTCAACAAATACTTAATCAAAACTATTATGTATTCAAAATGCTTTCCATTGTTCAAAAATGCACTTAATGAAAGTTTAAGCAATAAAATCCCTTCAGAGCAATAAAGAGCATAACGAAACACAATGTATACGAATGGACCCTCCCATTCTTTTCTTTTCTTTTTTTGGTTTTTGGTTTTTGGTCTTTGGTAGTCAGGTTTTAATCTCCAGTGTACTTTTTCTTCCAACAATAAAGCTCCCCCTGATTCAAATTGTTTGAGGCAACGCAGCATAAACTCTTAGTAATTACTTCAGCCATGGTTTCAGAGGAACCCAACAAACATGTCTAAACTATAAATAATGTTGGAAGGAAAATAATTCAGTTATCATTAAAAGTAGGAAATAATTTTAGTTAGAGTACAATTAGGATTCATGCCTTTAATGTTATTTTTCTCTAAAAAATGTTACTGTATTACTTGAGATAATTAATTTGATTACCTTTGAAATTACCTGATGGTGTAAAAAAAGTGAAAAAGTTTTTGGTTTCCATGGCCAAACACCTGCTAAGAATGTTACCTTCTTATTCATTTATTCATCATCCTTATCCACCTCTTAGAAATCTAATTTTCGCCTATCATATTTCACAAAAGGACTATACTTAGGATCTTATTCTTGCACTCATCTTTCTTTCTCCCTCTCCCTTCCTTCAATTTTCTTTTGTACTGTATTTCTATTTTGCTTGAGGATATATGCAACAGTTTATATCAGAAACAAGTTTGAGGTCATATATATTTTGCATCAAAGATTCTCTGTGTGAATAATTCTTGATTGTCTGTGAAAATATAAGTCTAAAAATGAAGAAAATTAAACAACTCTTCAGGTTGAGGTGCGAGTACCTCGCTCTCTCAAAAGATATTCAAGTCCATTCCAGTAGAAAGTGATTGATGGTGGGATAGTGGTTTGGAAGAAATTATGGTCATCTCCTAATAGGTATAGCCACTAGAATATATAAAAGGTCATGCACTTTAAATATAGTAATTTTTAACACTAAAATGTTAAATCTCCAAAATTGGGTGAGAACCTCAAAAAGGTGAATAGTAGAGAAAAAATAAGTAATTTACAAAGGAAGGTGAACCAAGGAGGAGAATAGAAAGAACCATGAAAATGCTTGCGAATCTAATAAATTTCTTACATCTGATGAACTGGAAGAAAAATAGTTTTCCTTTTCAGTATTCTAACTAGTCACTACCATCCATAATCATCGATACTCAACTTACTATTTCCAGAATTACTATAACTAGCAGAATGAGATGTACCACTCTCTTGTTCTTCTTGCTGTAACTTGTCCTTTGATAATTTCTCAGCCTGATTTTCATGATTATAATAGTATCCATACATATTCCTAGTGTCCTCCCCTATTGAATTACTTCCAAAAAATTCATTCTGATCATCATAAGTTGGTGGTCCAAAACTTAGGTTAATTGGACCCTTTTGATTCTTGAATATTGGCGAAGTGTGACATCCAGTATGTTGTTGCACTAGTGCCCGAAAATTCGTGATACTAGCGTTTAGAAGAGTTGTAGGGGTTTTCTTGGATGCTCGAGACCTCCTTCGAACCGGCTTCACTATGCTGTTTTTAGGGCTCAACTCATGAATATCATCATTTCCAGCAATTTGTGAAGAATTTTCGGGACTAAAACTATTGGAATATTGATAATCAAAAGTGTTTTGAGTATTTGTAGTTATGATGGTGGAATCAGAAAAACACTCATGTGGATTTTCTATTGCAAAATCAGTTTGTTGGTAATAGTATGGCATTTCATGATCCATCCACTGATGAGTAGGTAAAGTGGGGATAGTGTTATCCATGGTTAGGTTTTTGGATTGCATGCATTATGAAGCCAAATGCTTTGGCTATTGTCATGAGTTTTATATAGGACCTCGTTGTAGTCAAATTGAGACATTTTTGTCTTTGAGTTTAGAAAATAATGTTCATCTTTTGACAAGTAAAATGTTGACCCTCCCCAACCCCCTACCACCACCCCTAGATCTCCAATTATATCAGGAGGGAGAATTTGATTTTATGGATTATATTCTAATTCTAGGAAAGCACACCAATTGTTAGTAATTGAATTCTGAATATTTTTTTTATATATTTAATAAATTTCTTAATATAAATATAGATATTGAATTAAATTCATTGGGTTCGACTGAATCCGTACGTAACCTTCTAGCTCCGCCTTGTATCCAACCAATAAATTTATTGGCACACTAAAAGTGTATAGAATCTACTAGTAATTATGACATTGGATATGAATTCAACTTCTAGATCTACACGCACCTACAATTTAGAAATTCTTATACGGTCAATATACTTTAACCTCTTGCAACAGTTAATTTGTTTTATCTTTCAAATTGCTAGTCTCATTTTTATTGATGATTATACGTTTTTATTTTTAAAATAACTTGATTGTGTAGACCTTTTCTCATCCAGTAATATTACTTTGACTTTTGTTTTCTTCGTTGGAAAACTTTAGGTGTGAATGCAATTGGGGTTGATATAGAAGACAAGGTACATGTAACTTCTGGGAAATAGCACGCACGCTACATGACAAAGAGTGGAGATAATATGCCAGGAAAGAACGATGAATCATATCTAGGAAAATCCAATAGCATGTTATTTTAATTTTGCTTCTTCTTCACAAGATTAATTAATACATTTACAAAGTACACAAAATTAATTGTCATATAATTGTTGCAACCTGCACATGTTTACTGCGAGTGCATGAGGTAGGTGTTTCTTGTCTTTTTCAACCGATTGTTCTCATATATTTTATTATTATAATTGATGTATTAATTATCACCTCCTAGAGGCCAGTAGTGTAATTTGACTAAGTAGCACTAAATTGGAAGGGAAGAAAAGATTGCAATAAGTATTATTAAGTTGTATTAAGTAGTATTAAATAAAAAAAATAAAAAATAGGATTACGTAGCATTCCCTCCGTCCATTTTTATTTCCCCCATACCAAAAATAGATATTTACTTTTACTTGTCCACTTTGAAAATCAAGGCATAATTTATTACTTAGTTACTAATTTACCCTTATTATTAACCTAATCATTTACTAATGCATTTCGCAAATTATTGAATTTATTACATTCAAAGGTTATATAGTAAACTTATCATTTTACTTCTTAAAGGGTGTGTCAAGTCAGACATGAACAAGTAAAAATGGACGTAGGGAGTATGAAGGAGGAGGAGGAGGAGGAAACTGGCTATTGGGTTATATTAGTGCTGCACAGATACATGGCTAACTTGGGCTCATTTATATTGTGCCCAAGCCCATGAGTCGAACTTATAAGAAAACCTGGTCCATGTGACAAAAGTTGAAATTCATTTAAAATCTGAATAGCATTTGAATCTATTTGCATTCAACTCCCTTTGTTAAGGAAGTTCTGTTGCTTTTTCCATATTTAAGAGTTATTTCAGCAGTTTTAAGTAAGTGATTACTTATTCAGACGACTATGAATTCTTATCATGTCATATCTTTTTTGCCCCATGAAATCTGTCTATATTTAATTATGATGGATATATACACGTAGAATTTTGTTCCAATCGGCACGAGTCAAAATTACACTAAAAGAGAACAAAAAACTTCAGGGAAAAACGTGAAAGTAATTGGTTGACAAAGTGATTTGATATTTAATGAGATGATGTACAATCGATTCTGTCTAAGGCTTTATGTTAGATTATAAGTTTTAAAAGTTTTCATTTTTTTTTTAAACTCCGTATTTAGTTAAATAGTGTCACATAAATTGAGAAGGGGGAGTATTAGGTAATGTTAGTGTAATTAGGTGGGAAGCAAAAGCAAATCAGTGATTTAATTGTCAGTCTTCTTTAAGTAATACTTTCTCATGACAGGATCAAGATTTGGTTTTGTTATTTCTTAACAAAAGGAAAGGATTTCTAATCAATATAAACATTTTGGTCCGACTTTTCCTTACTTTTCAACCAAGAATAGATAGAATATAGTGCATGAACTTGACCATTCAAATGTTGGGAAAAAGAAGAGTATTTGGGAATCCTTTCAGTTCAAGTGAAAGTTCTCTTTTAATTACTCAATTTAAGCCCCTCATATTAGCTTTATCGTTTATTATATTTTCTATATAGTTATTTCTTTTTAAAATATCATTATTACTACCCGATTCGAAAAGTAAACTAATTTAAAGTCAAAGTCAAAGTCAAATCAATTATGGATGCTCCCTACTCCGCAGTTTCTTTCTCCTATATCTTAGAGCTGTTTATTTACATCTCTTGGATCGTGTTGCTTCTAAGAAATATCATAAGGATGGAATCATGCTTGACGACGAAGATGTAGATATTACTTTTGGGAAAATTTAATGAATTGATTATCATTTACTTTATGATGCACTACTCTTTCTTCTTCCTCATTAATAAGTAGATTATTGGAGAATGTACGTGTAAAAGAAAACATAAAAATATAAATTATCAACTAAATGGCACCACTTAAATAAAATGATAACTGCACTTCAATTCCAAATCAATTGAGATGCTATATAAATCATCACGGACAGTTAAAAACAGAAATAAAAATGAAGGATTGGTGTGGTCAAAGGTCACAATTAATTTCACTGTAACTTGATGCATGGAATTTGTTGTTTACTTTGTAGTCCAATGTATCCATGTTACTTAATATCTAGTCAAGTAGAGTGGACTGAGTCCATTGGAGTATTCCTATTTTTTTCCCACCTCACACCAACAGGAGCATTAATAATGTTCCCACTCTAGCGTGACTCAACTCTCTACACCTACCAGTTGATGGAGGTGCTCAGCCACTGGAGCAAGCCTCACTTGTCCTATAGTTCACTTTCATTCTAGTAATTAAAAAATTTCTCATTATAATATTCCCTTTCCCACGTACTTATGCAATAATGAGGTACCAATTGATGCCATAATGTGATGAAAATACAAAATGGGATGCTTAGCTTTATCCTTCAACTTTGGTAGTCTGAAAATGTTCAAAGATTTGACAAGTAAAAAGGAAGAAAAACTCGAAACTACAGTCAAAAATGAAAAAAGAAGACAAATAGTCACTATCAGTTCACACTTGTTCACATATGTTGACATCATCATTCCCTCTGAAATAACTATACTTACCCACTACCATTTACAGCATCCTGGAAAGAAAATGATATTTCAAAATTGTCTCAATCAGTAGTATGTTTTTCATTCATTACATTAAGAGAAGAAGAAATTTTATTGTGCGATGCGTTGCAATTAGATAGAGATGTCCACTAAGGTAGGAACATGTGTTATGTGTACCTTTCAACTTTCAAGGTTGAAGAAGATTTCTTTTATTGACTCTTCCTCCTCAAGAACAAGTGATATTCCATCCTTGCTAAAGAATACATTAGGATCATGTTTGCACCATAATACTTGTATTTTTCTTTTTGTACATAGTCCCATATTTTGAGTGATCTAATCCACCCTTATCAATCATTTTACCTAATTTTAAGAGATATTTGATCATAATCAAAGTTCCAAAAAAAAACAGTGACAACATATAAAACTAGAATTACTAAAATTAGACATCTGCTTCGAATAACAAATATATACGAATAAGCTGAAAATCAACCCCAATCATGATAAACCCTAAATATCATAAGTCGGTTTGCTGCGAAGAGAGTAAATAAATCCATTTCACATAAATTTTAGTTAATCTGCTAAAAATCTTGTTGAATTCACAATAAGATAAAAGTTTACTCAAGTTGTCCAATTGAGATTTCCCACTCAATTGTCAGCTATAATTCCTACATCTGGAAGACAAAGGCACTTTAATGTTCCAAATTCGAGAACCTACCATACAACAAAACCGTCTGCAAATAGTAATCAGCCTAAGCACCACAAAAAAAAACAGAGATTTACAGACAGCAACAACAAAACAAAACGCAAAATTCCCTATCCCTCAACAAGTACAATACTCTTCACTAGATCTCTAAAAGTCGTATCGGCATTTCAAAAGGCAGATATTGATGTTTCCAATGTTACTTGTCAGGTTCATTACTGCTGATGCTGCTCATATATCTGCATATAAGTCTCAGAAAGTGCAACCATCTGAGGAAGAGTTTCAGAAACATGTAGGTCTTGCATCTCATACCTGCATCAATTTAAAGCATTCGGTTACCAAGTTAACTACTTCCTCTTTTCTTTTTTTCCGTGTGTGTATTAATTAAAAAAATTCATATTAGAAACACATAAAACTTATTGATATGAGCTGTGTAACTAACCAAAGTTCTTCTGATTTTCGCTGGACAAACACCCTGTAGGATCCTTCGCCTGGCTTACCATCGTGAACAATATTAGCAATCAAATCATACTTCGAGCGAAGTTTCTCATTCTCCTTTGGTGCTGGCAGAGGAATATAATCCTTGAGCTCTAGATTCTTCACAGGGAAGTTAACTGAAAAAAGATGCATGAAACGTCACAAGTCATGGGATAGAAGCCTAACAATGCAGCCCCTAAGTCTACTATACCTACTCTAAGGCTGAGAACCTTTTCTGTTGTATCTAGTTTTCATTTCTTTCCTCCTCTACACAGCCCTCCCCCTGCTCTACCTAGCTGTCTTGTGTGGAGAACAAAGTGGAAATGGAATAACTCTAACAAGTAGATTTAGAAAATATTGATCAGGAAGAAGAAATTAGACCTCACTGACAATCAGGAAAGTAAACCTGGAAAACTAAACTCCACATCACTGACCCAGCAGGAAAGTAAACCTGGAAAACTAAACCCCACATCCCCTGTCTACCCACCCCCCTCCTTAAACGCCCGCATGTGGAGAATTTGCAATCAGAAAGAACAATTCTAACAAGCAAATTTAAAATAAAAAAAAATAAAAAATAAAAAAAAAACCTTCAAACTAACAAAACTAGAACCCCACCACCTACCCCTCAAAAGAGGTTTACTGATATTCAAGTGTAAAAGAGGCTAAATGACACATCCTAATCTACAATAAGTTCTATGGAGCAGTATATACTAAATGAGTAGCAGAACCCAGACTGTACAGAACAGCTTGCTATCATGTCCAACCAAAAATGACAATTTGAGGGATGCGAATTTGATGGTATGAGCGGCTGCGTAGGGTGAGAGGAATTGGCGAGCTAGAAGGAGTATTGACGAGGCTTTTACATCCATTGGGGAGGGCATATTAGTGATATAGTTGGAATATATACAAGGCTTCTACATCCATTATGAGTTAAATATCTTGGTAATTTAATTCAATTCAAGGATATCATCAATAATGAGTACTCACCAAGTGTAGGATTCTTCTCCATGAAGAAATTGTTCTTTGTAAACCTACGCATGTGGAGAATTAGATACTGTGGCAATTTTGTTACACGGTATCTCATCCTTGCTGTACGGGGCCTTACAACTTCAGTCACAGTCTCACCATCAAACTTCTTTAGTATGTTGAATAATGGAACCTGCATTTACAAAAATCAAATGAGTACAAACTTCCAATGCATCATACTATAGAAGGATGCAGATAAGGATGTCACAATACTCAGAGACTAAAGTTTCCAGATTTTGTGAACCATATTAGACATAGTTCAAAAGCAGGTGTTTCATTAAGTTTGAAGCGCGACACATGGAACAGAAAGTCTTAGATGAATAGCATCTTCTCCAAGGTTAATGGATGAAGAAAGAAACAGGCAAAAGTGAGCAGAAATGGATCATGAATGTGTTAAAATAGCGTCTGGACAGCTATGATCACATTGCACGAACAAGCCTAGTCCTCCAATCTAGTTAATTGAAATTCCAGAAATCTGTATCTCACATCCAACTCAAAGAATGACAAAGACCGCCTTTGTTGACAAAGACAAAAAGTGAGTGAATTTAAATGAGAATTGTATGATTTCCCCTGAATATATTGTGAACTGCAATTCTCTTGGTTTGGGGATTTCGGGTTTTTTGGGGAAGGGGGGGTAAATCATTTCCTTATTCTTCTTCCCTTTAATTTCTTTTATTTCCATACACTTCACTTTCTTTTTTTTTTTCTTTTTTTTTTTTTAAATGTCTGTGCCTCCTTTTCTCATTTCATGTCTTTGCTCTCATATTTTACCTGTTGTTATGTGCCCTCCCTTCCCCAACACACAAGACCAACATCCAGACTACTATGATTTTTATTTCTTCTTTGTAAATAATGTTCCTCATTACACCGGATGTATGAGGTCATTGTCTTCAAAAGCTTGCACTTTATTTCTTTTTGCTCCTTTTTGGTTCTCAATCACTTCTGATACGTTTATTCAGTTTCAATATTTAACAGATGAAAAATTAGTCAGTAGAACAAAGATCGCAATATTCTGAATATCTCAATGAGATAAGTTTACTAGTTTCCTGTGATTAATCTTGAATAGCGCCAGGATAACACGCCTATAGTTTCAAGAACCTTCATTTCATTTGAGTAATGGACAACGACTCATCGCAAGAAGACAAACTATTGTCGAGTAATGTTGGTAAAACCAGTTGTCCTTGCAGATATGACTCTAAACTGTTTTTTTTTTTTTGGTAAAGTAAACAAATTTCATTAGAAAAGGCATCAAGTAGATGCAAAGTTACAGAGAGAAACCTAAGCTTCAAACATAGAGCTGCATGAAGCTAGATTGGTGAGCAAAAACCTGTGCAAACAGTCTAAACTGTTTTGTAACTAATTATCTGAACCAGAGACGAGGTGCTTCTCCTTATTTAAAAAGCAGAGGAAGTTAGCTTTAACCAACTACAAAGGAAACTCTCAGTAATTAACCCAAAACTTCGGCACATCTACATAATTTCATTCACCTCAGATAACTCAAAAATCTAATTAAACTCTATAACACTCGACAAACGAACTTAGTGAAGAACAGTACGGTTGTTCTTGCAAGTGCAAACTATTTCTTAAACTAGGTGCAATCTTTTCTTCAAAAAACAACTCGCTCTCACCTTTTCTAGCTGACATCTAGACACTTGCATTTCAGCATGTGCACGACAGTTAGTACAATGATACACTCAACATGACCAGGTAAAGGGGGAAAAAGTCCCATACGACGACCATCCAATCACCACAAACTGTCAACAAGGGGAAAAAAAAAAAAAAAAAAAAAGGCAAAACCTTTCCAATGATAATCACAGTTTAAAAAACTGAACTTAAAAAAGAACCTGGGGAATAATATTCTTTTCCATGACATCTGTAAAAAGAGGTGGCGGTGGCAAATCAAGTCCAAGCATTAGGAAGGGCATTCTGCTAGTTTCCATGCCAATATTGTGAGATCCATGTTCACCATCTTTCCCACTCTCCCTCTTCTCAGCAATAGGTCTATTATGCATCTCTTTCACAACCTCCAATTCTCCCTATGAGAAGAAAAGCATCATATATTTACATAATGATCAACTGGTATAATTGAAATGTAGAAAACAGTTATCTGTTGCAGCAAACCTGAAAGCACCGATGGATTATGCTACTGCCTTTTTTGGAAGTTCTAAGCTCTGTGTGAAGGGTATTCAGGAGCCATGACATAAATTCAACAGGGTCAGACTGTGCACCTATCCGAAAACGTTTTTTACTAGCTTTCATAACCGCTTGCAAGAACTCATGTGGGCTCACCTGCACAAACATTTAGTTAAAATAAGAAGATCATAAAGAAAAAACAAATAGTAAATTCACCAATGATGGTAAGCACCTGTCCCTTAAAGTTCCGTGCATGCCAAATCTTTCGGGTAAGCTCTCCAAATCTATGAACAAGAGGAGATCTATTGTGTTGATAATTTTCAGGGATTAGGAAGAAGTTTCTCAACGGAGTTACTCGCATCAAGGACTGAATCGTGACATTAACAAAATCAGTCTCCCTGATGTTATTCAGCCCAACCTAACATATATCACAGCACTAAAAGATTAGAATCTTGACTAAAGGGGATAGAGTAACTTTAACAAATAAATGTAGCATAAAGAAGTTCAGTACCGTTCCAGGAAGATAATCAGACCCATCAAGTGCCCTAGACCACTGCCGGCTCTTATCGAGTTGCTCAACCTGTTCCTGAGTAAATCTGTTAAATAAAGACCAAGCAAACAACAATGGTGAATCGCAGTCGTATATTCACAGGAAGGATCCCCAGCTTATAGATACAGGGCAATATACCAACACAAAGCAAGAAATAAGTGAAAGCAATCCAGAGTAATCTGACAAACCTTGGATTCAGAACATGTATAATGTCATCAAGAGATGGATCTATGACTTCATATCCATCAGGAAGACAATAAACTTTCTCTGTTCGTAAATTGATAAACACGTGGTGTCCTGCTTCAAGACTGTGTGTATATGCATGGGATTTCGGCCCCCTTCCTTGGTAATACTTCCCACAAACCAAACA